>NW_023594412.1:0-14247 GCF_014839805.1 Manduca sexta
ATTGCCAAGGTAGAAAGCCTGCAGGTTCAAATCTAAGGACTTGATAGTCTAGCTCTTCTAAAAAGTTATATGTGTATACCTTCTGAATGATTGCTTGTCTTAATGGTAAAGGAAAACTACATACCAAAGAAGTTCTCCATAAGATTTTTGAAGGAATGTGAAGTCTGTCAACCCGCACTAGGCCAGAGTCTACCACGCGTTAGCACGGGAAACAACTCAGCGGCACACTTTTGAGAACCAAAGCTGAAACACCATCGGGATCACTAGCTTTATTGACATCTACAAACTGCAGATCTCACCGCACATCACACTGCCTTATGCGAACCTCGGGCATAACGAATTCATAATCAAGAAGTGTGGATGGCAGAATGCTGTAGTCATCGAGCCAAGAGTTGGCCGCAAAGAGTTTAGCTAATATCACAGCGGTCGCAAAGACGGTTGGCAGAAATTGAATTGGACGGCCTAGGCAAATTTCGAATATATGCAACTATTCGTCGGTTGCTTTGCCAACCCACGTCTAATCCTAGCTACTGATTATCCACTTTAACTTAGGACTTCTTGCAGGCTTTGATGGTATGGTTGTAGGATGCCTTGAGAGCATTCAGGTTAGGATCCCATGACGCGACCCCCGATACAACCACGATACACGGCCTTCTTTAAACCGATAGCATCCGCGTACTCGCGATTGAAACAGAGGCGTCCTCGGATATTTCCAACGATTTTAGAGGAAGGAATGTAGTATTCCATTCCCAGTCTGATCTCGTGAGCACGCGCAGAAAGATCATTGGCCCCAAAGCAGTGTTGCCGCCAAGTGATTGAAACGAAATAGTTGCGCAAACCATCCCAATCTGCAGACTAATATTACCTGACTTGCGTCTCATCTTCGTAAACCGCGGAGACGAGGCACGTGGCACCGACGTTCCCACTAAGCAGTGGTCAGAGGTACCCAGTGGGACCTACTAACACACTGTAGCCGGACGAATGATTCGTCACAATTTTAAATTTGGCCTTAATTGATTCGTCTCAAATTTCTTCCGATACTCTTCTTCATATTCGAATTCATTGTAAGATTTAGATCCTACCAAACCTAATGCAAAAACATAACTTAAAATGTGACCAGAAAGAAAAATTGGCAATTTCGTTTACTTGGAAGACATAAAATTAATAGTGTAGTAATTTTATTTAAAACCAAACTATTAAAGCGATTTTGAAAAACATATGGGACCAAATCAAACATCTGGAGGTAAATTTTTCCGAATAAAAAAATAATTCTTAAAATCGATTAATAAATTACCGAGTTATGTGATATATAAAAAAAAACCTATACGTCGAATTGACATCCTCCCCTTTTTTTGAAAGGACAACAATCTCCATCGAGCTTTAGCTACCTCAGTATTAGAACAGGCTAGCAGATAAACTAACAGACCGGCTCACCACAAGCAACATCTGGAAGATAATGCCAAACAAAGGTATAGCTTTATCTTTTGATAATTCATATAATAAGCGAATAACAAATAAATCTACTGATTTGATTTAATCACTGTGATTGTTATCCTTATAAATACTACAAGGTAAGATGTAACAGTAACAGTTGTCAAACTGCAACCATGCGTCTCTTCCTCGCTTTACTGGCTCTGGGCTTCGCAGCCGTAGCGGGTAAGTTTATTACAAATTAATATGTATAGTTTTTAAATAAAATATAATATTATTATATCCACCTTAACGTAACCATAAAATAAAAAAAAATATATAAAATACTTTATATATCACGTAGGCGAATAAAGTTGCACTTATGATACGGCAAAACAATGTACAATAATAATTATTATTATTTATAAACAACAATATAAATTACTTATATTATAACTATGGACATTTTAAATTTGGGATAAAATTTATAATGAATGCAAGGTACAAACCGAAGTAATCAGGTCGGGCTGACAGGTAGAGAGAAATAAAAGGATAACGCGACGCGATCCTCACCGGCGAGGACAAGAGCCTTAACCTAGCTAACCTACCAGCCTTTCATTAGCTACTTAAGTGATGACTACTCGAAGAAGAAAGGCAGAAAGTAACTCCGGGCATACTTTTTGTCATAAATTTTTCAGTACATCTTAAATTATTTTTTCCAAGTCTTTCTTGTATATAACCGCAATAGTTATGTAAGCTAATACACGCACATCACCGTTAAAATGGGATAAGACGAAATCCAACCGATTAAACCTGGACTGGCAATAGATTAAACATGAAATTATAATATAAATAATATGTTATAGCTGTCCCGGCAAACCCTCAGAGGATCGTGGGTGGTTCTACTACCACTATTCAGCAGTATCCCACCATTGTTGCTCTGCTGTTCTCCAGGAATGGAAACACTTTCTTCCAAGCCTGCGGTGGTATCATTCTTAATAACAGAAATGTCCTCACCGCTGCTCATTGCCCCAGTAAGTATATAAATTGAATCATTGAGGTATAATAGAGATTTCGAGTAGTAAATAGGAAGCCTAATGCTTTATTCTATTCACAGCGGAGACGCAGTGAACAGATGGCGTGTTCGATCTGGTTCGACTTACGCGAACAGCGGCGGTGCCGTCCACAACTTGAACAGAGTCAGAATCCACCCTAATTTTAACAGGAGAACTCTTGATAACGATATCGCTATTATGCGCACCACCAGCAACATTGCCTTCAACAACGCTGCACAACCCGCCAGAATTGCTGGCGCCAACTACAACGTCGGTGACAACCAAGTTGTCTGGGCTGCCGGATGGGGTGCCATCAGGGTAATTTTCTTCGTTGAAATTTGTTTGTATTTAAAACAGCGAATTATGCAAAATACCGACCAAATAACATATTTGCCACAGAATTATATATATTTGATCTATATGTTTCTAAATACTCCTTTTACTTCAGAGCGGTGGTCCTTCATCGGAGCAACTGCGCCACGTCCAGGTCTGGACAGTGAACCAGGCTACGTGCAGGTCTCGCTACGCCAGTATTGGTCGCAGCGTCACTGACAACATGTTGTGCTCCGGCTGGCTCGACGTCGGCGGTCGCGATCAGTGCCAGGGTGACTCCGGTGGTCCTCTCTACCACAACGGTGTCGTAGTTGGAGTGTGCTCCTGGGGAGAAGAATGCGCTTTGGCTCGCTTCCCTGGTGTCAACGCCCGTGTCTCACGCTTCGCTAACTGGATTAGAAACAACTCTTAAATTTTATGTTCGAAGTGCAATACAAAATTTCGTCAACTATAAAAGCTCTATTTTTTTATATTTTACTCTGTTCTGTATACTCTATTATAATTTTGATTTCGTATTCAACATCATCATCAGCTTATATCTTTGTCCCGTCAAGCTTATGCCAGCGACTTTTCGCAGATTGTCATTCCACCAAGATGGAGATTATGTAGATGGAGAGTGTCCGACACTACGTTTGCCGAGCTGTAGTCTCCATTCAAGAACTTGTTTACCCCATCAGTTGTCGGTTCTTCGACAGATATGACTTGCGCACTGCCACTTCAGCTTACTAATCTTGTGTGATATGTCGGTGACTTTGGTTCTCTGACGATTACCCTCGTAACGAAGTTTATCCTTCAGAGAAAATCAGATAATAGCACATTCCATAGCTCGCTGGGCAACTTTGAAGTGGTTGATTAGCCGTACTGTGAGAGTCCACCTCTCGGCACCGTAGGTCATGACAGGTAGGACGCACTGGGTATTGGCATGCACAAATTAAACCAATACAAATCATGTTCTTATTAGTAGTCATAATAATACGTGTTATTTATACAAAACTTCACTAGACTTGATTCTTGGAGTGTAATGGAATATTTTCCATTAGAACTTAGTTATTTTGGACTCACGGGGATTATTTAAAAACACTGCGCAGGCGCAACGGAGCAAATGTGACAAGCGAAACAGCAAGTTCCAAAGACTGCAATTACCTACATGTACCAATATTTATCAGAATAAATTATAATAAATATGTACTTAGATAAGATATCATTGTAATGGCTGAGAGAATTTATTTTTACTCAATAATCAGTATTTTTCGAATATAAGTATTATTGATTTAGAATTTTGTTTGCTTTATTTTATAAATATGTCAAGTACCTACGTGTTACCGAATACCAATAGACCAAAAAAAACTTGGTTATGTAAAACTAATCTTGTATTATTTTGATTTACACACAAAATTAAAAACCGCCATTTTCAATAAACGAACTCAATCGCTTTTTTCGATCTTTCTCGAAAATGGACCAATCAGAACTAAATTTTTTGACATGTATACAAATGAGTTATATGGATTGTTACCATATAACTCATTTGTATACATGCCAATAAAACATAAAGAAAAACATAGAAGAAATCAAATACAATCTAATTAAACGATAAACCTATATCCGTATATATTTTTTTATATTATGACGCCTAAATACGTGCAATTAAAACTTGGTGCTACCTATATTTTTTTATTTTGTTGGTGTAAGCATTGCGTTGTCATGACTGAAGTACTTATATATTAATCCACAAACACTTTACGCAGGTACCACGAGAATGTGTTCTATCCGCAGGGTTTAGATAAATGCAAAAAATATTTTTAAAATTATAATGCCTTAATAATCCATGATTAATGTTTCCGGATATTCTTGACTTAAGTTATTTTCATTATATGTTATTTTAGGTTTAACAAGGGTTAAAATCACTATACTTTCGTTTCGAACCACCATTTCTAATCTGACTAAGATCTTACGTCTGCATCGAAACGACGGCGATTTGACCTTTGCTCGTAACGATATTTGATATATATTATGAAATACTCACCACCTAATAAAAATGTGTATATCCTTAAGAATAATAAAGTACTGCACTTCTAATAAACAGTTCATTATTCAGTTAGGGAGCATTCTGGAAATTAAATAAAACTTGATGATGTCTGATGTTACAGTGGGAACGTACATTTCTATTGCAACTGAAAACGTTATTGGTTAATAATGATTATCATCCATCTTATTTTACGCAGTAGCTTAACCTTATAAAGGAAAAACATCGTGAATATTATCGACGATTATTCAGGGCTTACGAATATTTATATGTATTTGAGAATCAGGTAATCTTGGTTTGCTATAGTTTTAAAAGGCCACATCCTATTTGATTTTTCTAGGCCACCTATACTTAAAACGCTCAAAATATTTCGTTTCCTATTCGGCAAAAATAAGAACTGTAAAACGAATAGCACAGTTGAAACATGAACACCTGTTGAATTCGAAATTTCATATCAATCCGGCGGTTTAATTAATCCTTTTGTAGCTAAAAATATAGTTTTAGAGATATCATGGATGAGTGTTATCAGTAGGTTATCCTTCGATCGATCAATCTCATAAGACATCATATTGTTGGGGATAAAGCGAATACTTGACCAATTAATCGTATTTTTTCTGTATGATCTGAACGTAGATATCCTAAATGTATATAATATGTTTCAGTTCCAAACAGGCTGGTATGATAGTATTGATTGGGAATGAGTAGTAATTTCGTAAGTCACGTCCTACTCCACTTGAGAGTACCGTATAAAAAACCTATATCTCGCAGAACAGCATAAGTCTTGCAATCTGTTTTTAGCAATATTCTTTTTAATATTAGTTCGCGTAAGGTAACACACGCAATATTTTTTTTTGCCGTTAAGCAGGTTTGTGGTGCTAACACCAGAACTGGACCAGGAACCCTGAGGTTTGGTGGCTATTGTAAGTCAGTTACGGCGTTTATTTGGACATCGTAAGTGGGCCCTAGTATTCGGGCGGTGCCTCGATTCGAAGCGCCACCCTTTTCCCTAAAGTAAATTTAAAATTACATTACTGGTTCAATTAAGGGTAACAATAAGTTTCTTTACCCTATTGGCTCTATTTTAAGCAGGTAAGTTTATAAATACATAATAATATAATTTCAAGAAAAAGCATTCAGTCCGCAGTATATACATTATATTTTCGACTTTGACGATAATGGATTTAGATACCCATACCGAATTATCTCTAGTTGTTGTTGAGGATAAAAGTTACTTATGAAGCTTAAAGATTAATCTATTTGCGTGCCAAATTCCATCAAAATTTATTCAACGGTTTAATAGGGTAGCAAACACCGCTATCATTGTATTGGGTACTCCTGATATTTTTGAGCCATAAAGTTCTTCTTAATTCTGTTAAAGGCGCATGAACAGATTAATACACTTGGAGCTTGCGAGCCTTTCCTAAACACGTGCATTCTTCAGTTTTAGTCGCATACTTAAATAACCAATTACTTAATAGTTGTAATCAACGTAACTTCCTCACGAATGACGCAGAAATGACTCGGCTTTGCTTGAACGACCATTTTGTTAACACTGATCAGTTCGGGTTCGTGAATTAAAATAGACATAAGAGAATTTATAAAAATAGACTATAGTTTACGATGACATTTGAACGCAAATGCTTTGTTCGATTAGGTTTTATAACCAAAACAGTAGATCAAACCGAAGATATCACTAACAGAGAAAAACAAACGATATTATACATATTCTATTCCCTATTTGAATATATAACTTTTAAAATTACTAAGAAGTATTTGCATCGCTAACATTTCGGAACATTTACAAACATTGCTATCTAACATAAACTTTCTCAGGAGATCCAAACCTAGTCAATTACAAAAAAACCATACATACATATTGGGCTTACGATATACCACAAAACTTGTGTAACTCATATAAGTTTGAGGGAAACATTTCGCTTAACACGTGGGAATAAGGCAAATAAGACGTAGGTCTAAATGTATTTCTGCGGATTTGTTTGTAAGTAGCAAAAAGGGAAAGGGTTTTCACGGCTATATCGCAAAACACCTAATTCCTAAACCTAATTGAAAGTCTCTGTCTACCCTTATGGGATGGGAGGCGTGATACTATGTATGTGTGTATGTATCCAAAAAAGAAACGAACGAATTTAATGTTAGATTTAATTTATACTAATAATATGAAAAAATAAGTTTAACTTTTCTGAGGGCGTTAATCTCTGGAACTACTGAACTGATTCAGAAAATTCTTTCACTAATAGTCAGCTACTTAATTCCTGCATGCTATAATCTACTTTTTATCCCAGAAAGACGATACCACTAAGTATTTAAAAACTCAATAAGTAGCTACTATAGACTTCAGTAATTTGATTTAAAACATTATAGTCATTTACTAATTCTAAATGCGAAACTTTGTAAAAATGTTTAAATATCTGTTGAAAATAAACGTATTAACTATTGAAAATTCCCAATTCCAACCCAGTCCAGCATTGAATTTGGAATACAGGTCAGCCATCGCGGCATCATATAATATAGGCTACATTTTATACCAAAGAAGTCCTTAATGGATTTTGGGTACTTTTGGCTAAAACGGGAACGAAATATTAAATTTATTTCATCAGCATTCTACAACCTGAACATGTCAACCATACTTATGTTGAAACTAAACATCTTCATCATTTATAGGGGGTACGATGAATTACAAGCCGTCAGATTAATCAATGGTTTTTTTTTATAATAATCATTCTTAATCATCACTATTTCTTTATATATACAGGGTGCTGTTTATTAGATAGATATAAATATCGTGGTGCTAACTTGCATTAGCTGCTATGAAAGGGCTCAAATCCACCACCAGGCTGATATAATTGTGTCGGATAATAAACTCTTCTCAATTGACATTATATTTGTACGCCATTTACCATCTGGTGCAGAAGGGTTCCACTTTATCGGTGCCAGGATAAAAAATGCATCAAATTACAGGATATAATTTATACTCGATATAGTATGTGTGAATCTGCGCCTTTGCCTAACCTTTTGGAGGTACGTACAAGCTTAGGCTTTACTTGTATTATGTTATTTTAATTCATATTATGAGATTGATGTCGGTCTCGAAATTAACAGTACCAAATACAAAAGTCAGAGTCTAATCTATGACACCAAATAAATGGTAATAAAATGCGTGCTATTCACATTAGTTGTTTAATACGATACTGTTCAATAATTACTTGAAACTTGTGAAATAGACCCTCAATAGTAAAGGCTTTAAGATATAATGCCGTATCACGCAACCGCCTTTATGAACAAAAAACACAATTTCTTTAAACTGAAAAATAACAGTTGGTTATATTATAATGCCAATTGCGAGAGAAATATTAATTGATTCCCTTTAATTGAATTTCGGCCACGGCGGCCAATCTCAATGGAGATCAGCCAACTACGCAGGAGATATTATAATGTACGAGTGTGCGCACAATAGACAGGTTCCTTCACTCTCATAGTCCGGTGAGACGATGTGACCGGTGAGAGATTTCGCGCAAGACCAATGGTTTCAAGTGCTTTCCTAGGCACGAGGAATAACACCGCCAACTTCTTGACTCCAAGCTACGACTGGTTAATTTTTAAGATGAAAACCCAGTCACATTTATTTTAACCCAAACCGGGATTCCAACCCAGAACGAGTGAATCGTCCTCGTACCGTGTGCAATTACAACTACGTCACCGAGGTAGTCAAGAGTAAATAGGGAATATAAATAGAAAATATATAATAGGTCCCTGCCAATTCATATGTTGTGTATGAGGCATATCACCTAATAATATTAGCTCTGCGTTATATACTGTCTCACTGCTGGGCACGGGCCTCCTATACTACAGAGAGGGATTAGGCCTCAGTCCACCACGCTGGCCTAGTGCGGATTGGTAGACTTCACACACCCTCGAAATCCTATAGAGAACTTCTTAGTTATGCAGGTTTTCTCAACATGTTTCCCTTCACCGTTAAAGCTAGCGATAATTCACAAAGAATACTCATACATATCACCTACTGTAATTATATGATAGTTTCTCACATGTTGCACCTTCCTTGGAAGATAGATATATCTACAGCTTAATACATCCTGCCTTAGATTAACTTAATTACTGTACTAAGTGAGGTCGGTGGTTACTAACCAACATATCCTGGGGCCTTATTCTCTATCCCGCACGTTATTTTAACAGTTTGTAACAAGCACGTAACACAACGCAGCATGTTTAGGACTATAGAAATTTGGCTTACAGAATACCATTCCACGCACATTTCTCGAAGATAACATGACACGGCCGCGTTACGCGTTTACACTATCATACAGAATAAGGGCCCTGATAGAACATGTATCCAACACTAGATGCTTCATATCTTGTAAAATGGTTGAAAACTTAAATGATTTAATATACCTTGTACATCTGGAACGATGTACTAAAGTTTCGTGGTTTCATTTGTAGTTTCAATATTTTAGATACATACATACATACATACATAGTATCACGCCTTTGTCCCATAGGAGTAGGCAGAGACTATAGATTGCCACTTTGCACGATCCTGGCATACTTCTCACGCTTCTAATATTTTAGATATAAGTCAATATTACGAACTAATTAGTCTATCTACTTGATTTAATATAACAGCAATCTTCTAAATGCATCGTAGCAATGGTTATTCAGATATTCCCGGAATCTGATCATTGATGGAATTTTGGTGTTTGGTACCAGGCTTTCTTTAATTTGGCTAATCTTTGGCTGGGTGTACCGATTTTGACGAAATTCATATAAATAAAATATTATTGACAGAAAAGTAAGTATTTCCAGTCAGTTATTTCACGTTTATCTACGTAGAGTAGAAACTCAGCTAAAGGATCATAACTCGGACAAACTAACTTATTTGTTTGATAAACTTCCAATGACCACAAATGTATTGAAAAGTGAAGTAGTCTACATTTACACAATATTTTTAGTTAAATTAAAAAAATATTATAAATAAAACGGCCTGTACATAATGGAGGATGTGACGTTTCACGAATAATCTTATTTAATTCATTAATCTGACATAAATCAGTCACATTTTATCTCCAAATTGATAATAATCGTTAATAAGTCTATTCATTGATAACTTAATACATCGAGATTAAATTATAATCAAAAAATAACAAGAAGTATTTTTTATAGAAAATAATTAATTTTAATAACAGATATAATTAATAAATAATTTCTTTTTAGTTTAAGTTATTGTTTTTAATGTTACTTATGTGGTTATGTAAAAAAAGGAAAACAAACTGTTGATAGTTTATTTGCATTAGTTATGTTCTTTATTCCTTTGTTTTAATTTCTAGTTTTCGTTTTCTTGCGTTATGTTTTTGTCATCATGAAGAATTGTTAATGTTTCGCAAATTGTGGATGTTGTGACCTTAAACAAATGTTACATTTAACTATTTTTTTTGGAACTCTGTATTATGTACCTAATATTGTAACAATCTACTGGCTGTCCTATACTAATAATATAATATAATAAACAAGTTATGTTACTCACGGAACCATGAGAATACAAGTTTAAATTGGTGACGAATGCTTTTACCAAACAATGCTAGCGATTTTCGGCACGAAGTACCAATTTACATTATGACTTTAAACAGAAATCAGTCAAACATTGGATACCTGATACAACAATTATGATTGGGAAGGTCAGCTACCCTCAAATAGTAAAAAATAAACCACATAACTGTTGAAATTCAAAGTTCAGCAGCACGAGGGAATAACTTTTAAGAAATATATTCAATAATTACATTGGATATAATTTACTTTAAAGGAGATACAACAAGGGATAAATAACGATTTATTCTTCTTTATCTGCTTTTACCCAACTTCTATGTGAAGTTTCCGCAACACTCTCTCAAGCACCTCGTAGAAATAATTATACTTAATTTGAACATCTAGGAGATCCAATTATCCAATTATTATATTTGTGTTGGAATACCTCACATAAAATGTTGTCTTAGCCATTGGACTCAGGACTTCCTGGTCTACAGCTCTTAAACGCTGCCATTAATTCTATTGTAATACGTATTTTTAACCACGTCTCCTATTGTAATATCTTTAGAAAAATTGCTAGTGATTTCCACGTTGTATAAAGGAATCTTTTTATTTCCAAATATAATATTTTCTCTCGACCTTTACCCTTGGGGACTTCGTTTAAGAGCCTCTTTGTGAGCTCCGGTTGTGTCAGGTGAATCCGACCCAAAATTTTAAAGGTATTTTATTTATATCAAACGTTCTAAGTATAGAAGCAATTTGTAATAATATACATAATTCTGCTGGGATATTTTATACCTAACAGTAGTGACTTAATGGAGCTTCCTTGATATAGTGACCGTGTATATTATTGAGGATCCGAACACTCAGGTATGTTCGGATGTTTATGATGTTTGTATCGTTTTTTAACTTATTGTGAGCATTTATTATCTAGAAATTCATAGTTTGTATTAAAATATACAAATTGAGAGGTGGCGATGATTTCGGTTATTCGGATGCCACTGGCCATACGAAATATAAAAACAAAGTTGCCACTTCTGCTGGTGGTAGGAAATATTTTATATCCGCTTGGATAGCGACCACTGTACATAAGGTGTTATAATCCGCTATAGTAGCCTACGTAAGTGTGTTGCGTTTCGGAATCAGCCTGTTCAAATCTGCTTCCAACAGGCCGACATAATTATGTCGACTGTCGTGAGGTAATCATCTCACAAAAGTCAACATTTTGTTGGACCCCACTCCTATTACCATCAAGTGCAGTGGTGTCACATTACCATACTCGTATAAAAAACATTCTCAGATAGTTTTCGGAATCTTTCCGAAATGAAGACATAATTACAGCGAAACTGAGACTTATAACGTATTCTTTTTTTCTTTATAAAAACTCAGCAAAATGACTTTACTGCACCTGATGTTAAGCGAAGTGGAGTTTATAGAAAGTACAGATCGACCAAAGATACAGCATCTTCTGGATCGGTCGGCACAGTCATGCCGGCCTGCATAATTGCTTCTTTACGCTTCCTTTGAAGGACTCCAAGTTATAGAAATAAGGGAACACATGTGCCGGCAAACCATTCCACAGCCTGATGGTGCGTATAGATATGAATTACCGAACCTTTTACTACATAATACTTATACATAATGTTATGCTATAAATGAAACTATACCTACTAGGAGGTACACTATCCGTATATTAGATACATACATTGCATTTTTATTGTAATTATTTAGATGTCTCGTGATATTAGTATTTTATAATGCATTTCAGTATTTATCAAACAATCTTGCGAATATAGGGCGGAAGGGAGAAACCGAGGTCGGTCCGACACACGCAATAATCTGCTTACGAAAGCTACCCTCCACGGCCTTGCCAAGAGCTTTTTGCATTACAGGGCTAATTTTGTATCTAATCTATGTCGGCGTAATCTTTGACCCCTAGATAACGAGTAATCATTTAAAGAACGTCAAGCGCAACAGATACAGAGTGGTGCAAATTATTTTATCACATTTTTTTACACACGCTCCATCGTAACAAGATGATTTTTAAAATACGAATGAAATGTAATTGCAAGATATTTTTTTCGTTTTATTAATTAATAAAAATTATTAAAAACACACTATAGAAATAGGAAAAAATCGTGACAATGTATAAAAACATATTGGGCATATTCAGAAACTAACAAATTTTGCATTTATAATGGTAGATGAATTTTTTTGTAAAAAATATATAAATTATTATTTTTATGCTTTTTCAGATACATATCAATTAATGAGATCATTGCTTTACTTTGTATGGGCCCATGGTATTATTAATCTCGTATGGCATTATGATCTGGTAAAAAATCTTCTATAAATCTATGTTGAGTTTTGACAGTCACGTTTCGGCCTCAGAAGTCAGGAGTCAGCTGGTGCAGGTCCGATAAACCACCTTGAAAGCTCCTGGATGGGGCAGTCCTCCACTATGTGCTGGACAGTTTGCTCTTCTGCTTCACAGTCACAGGCTGGCGACCGTGCAATACCCCACTTATATAAATGACAGTTACATCTTGCAACGCCCGTGCGTATGCGGTTAAGAGAAGTCCACAGTTTTCGGCTCTTTGTAAATCCGCTTTGGACAATGCAAGGGTCAGGAATGAAAATATTATTCTAAGGGATATCTGCTAATCGCCACTGAGCCTGCCATTCCTTGCCCATGGTTATATCCTAGAAGGGGTGGGTAGTAATAGGGGGATTTTTAATGGCTACGCATTAAGTTAACTGTTTTATCCTGTTGAATGAATTACGACGTAGTTTTTATACGAAGTAAACTACGTTTGTAGCATTTTATTAACTAAAACCCCATATTGATTTCCATGTATACTGCAGGACTCTGGGACTTCCAGCACCTCGTGCTGAAATCCTCTTAGTTTTGTCTCGTATACCCACGTGCCAAAATTCCAGTTAATTTTTCTCCGCCGATTACAATTTTAGCTTTTCAATTACTTTTACCGCTAGCCATTACGGCTACTAGTAAAATTATTAATTAAGATATCTACCATTCGCTAAGTATCATACTATACCGATGCATTCTTTTCATATTGAAGACAAAATATCGGAACACGTTGTTGTTTTACAAAAAATATGATTTGGGGAAAACCCAGCTTATCGATTTACAACTCATTTAAATTATGATTTTAATACTTTTCTGATACATACATAAAAGGTTTAGTTTAATATTTAATTGTAAATAGCATCGTTATTTACTGATTCTTTGAAGATAGCACCCTAGTTTAATATTCTTATTCTGCTTTGTCTATTTTATTCTATTCTACTTTGAGGGCTAGTTATTAGTTTTGACTAAAAAATTATGTTTGGCATAAATTATTTTGTTTTTATATTCCCTGTTAATTATTCTATTCTAAAATTGATTTTGTGATCGGCGTGACTCTAAGCTTTTATGTTGGCGAAGAATTCTTTATGTAAGCCTCTCGTAGACAATGTCGTGGTTTTGAGAGTTTAGTGAAGATATGCCACAAGTACCTGTAACAAAAAATTATTGGTTATTTTCATGAAATTAAAATTAATACCAACAGAATTACACTTTTGCTATGAAGGTATGGTAAAGTGAGTCAAGATTCAAGTCCAAAATTTTTCTAGTAGAGACATAAATGCGTTGTCGGCTTAAGTAAAAACAAACATTAAGTGTACTAGAGAGGCAGACTTTTACTGAGTTTTTATTGTATTTGCTATATCATCATCAGCCGAGCATTTTGCACGCCCCGCTATATAGTATCCGAATTAAGTGATTGTAGACAGCATAATTACCAGGCATTCTGAGACCTATCAACATATATCACACGGTGAAGAGTGCTGTGGAATGCCAATCAATGC
>NW_023594413.1:0-14243 GCF_014839805.1 Manduca sexta
GGCCTATTATTATTTTTAAGTCGGCATAGCGTTGCATTGCAAACGTTAACTGTTATTAGGAATGACGATAGGTACTAGACTTAAATTAATTATAACTTTCATGCAGGAACGATCACCTTCAGCTGGAAATCCTCTGCAACGATGTACGCAATTTGCTTTTATATAGCAGCCACCGCAGTCGTTTTAGTGGTCGGCTATGAGCGTTTAATGATTTTGCGTTCAATCCAACGCTTCGATGACTACATTTATGCTATTTTGTTCGTCGTGTTTCTCGTCCCACATTTTGGATACCTTTCGTCGGTTGGGGAGTTGCTAACCAAGTTGCTGTTTATAAGACTAATTGGGGAAAATTTCAGGTAATTTGCTAGGGGTATAAAGGTAAGTGTTTTAGTGTGTGAGGCTAAAAATTTATTCTATATTAGTTAAAAAATATACTTATTTTATAAAAATGTAACATCTATCGTGTTATGTTTTATTTTTTTCCTGCATAAGAGTACTACATTATTGTCTGTAGCTATGTACTTGTTTAGTTTCATAATTTTAATTCCGATTTGCTAAATCTCTACCTTAGGATTTTAAGAGTCATAAGACTTAAAATAACTTTTTAATTATTTACCATGTCTTATTGAAATGGTCAGATTTATTTATTTAATTTTTAGTAGCGCTTAACATTCATAAATCAGTTTATACTTTAAACAGGTTTAGAAGTCCTGAATAAAAATCAAAGCATAAAAGCAACTTATATATGTAACATTTCTTTCTTTCTCTCAATAAAATGTAGATTAATATTGTTATTCATTCGAATTAAGTAAATGTTCGTATTGGCATTGCTCAATCATTTTAACTACTTATGTGATTGTATTAAAAAGCAGTGACATCGTTCATTCGATAAAACCTATGATAATAACTTATTGATTTTTTTTCAATTTAGTACCTAGATACTTTATATTAGAAAGAAGCTACATCTAAATTCCTATCTGTAAATTTGTTTAGCTAATATAAAGAATATAATATTCGTATATAAATGTTTAATGTGTTATGAAAAAGTATTTTAACTGTGTGTGATAAGCGGGCTACATTAATATTATACCAAAGACACGACTCCAAAAGAATCTTTATATCTGAGTAATTTAGGACATCATAGAAACATTGTAGCAATCTCTAACAAAAAGTGACAGTCAGCCAAAGGCTATGCGGAACCGAAGCTACAACTAATAGGTCGAACAAATATCTGTTAATATCTAAGCTAGTTTGGTGCTTTCACGTATTTCTATCGTAACTTAGATATTTAATAATTTGTAGATTTTGCAAAATTATAAATAATTATGTAATTTTGTAGGTTAGGTACTATCGAGTGACCGGGGAGAATCTTCAATTTCCAAATTTGAAAACGTCAATCGTTATCACGTAAGCGTGGGATGTTTGCTGCCGTGGAGTTTGTGCGCCCTTCTCGACGGCTTCCTGCTGAGACACACGATGGCCTACTATCACATAATTATCATGATCAACATGAACTGTGCACTCTGGTACATCAACTGCAAAGCTATTAAAATTGCATCGCAAAGTCTTGCTGAAAGCTTCCGCAGGGTAAATTGTTTACATTTATTTTTCACAGTTTAAAAAAAAAATAGTTATATCATTACATGAAGATTACAAAATGACACTAGTTAATATGTTTAGCTACTATATATATATATGTCTTGTGTGCTAATGAGAACTTTAAGGTTCCATAATTAATAATGCGCAATAGGCATTGCAATGAAGACATACATTTTCGTACCATTCGCCATACAGCAAAGTTACAGAATATTATTGTAAATATATTTAAACGTCAGAAACAATTCTTCTAACTTGTTTTAATCCTATAATATCGGTTGCTCGTGTAACAAACTGCTTATAAACTCTAAATTTGTTTAGAAAAATTCTTATATCATAATCCAAAAAATGTGTACAGCGTCAAATTACTTTTAACATTTTAGGCAAAGACATTAATCTGTTTACTCAGTTTCCAAAGCTATAAAATCCAATCTTATAATAAGTTTATGCTTGTTACGTTCTATTTTGCTTGGGATGTAGAGCGGGAATGTTCGGCCAAGTTAATATCGCGGTACCGATTTCTGTGGCTCAATCTTTCAGAATTGCTTCAGTCACTTGGAAATGCATATGCACGGACTTATTCTACATACTGCTTATTTATGTAAGTTAACAGAATACATTTTACACAACGATATGGAATTTATGTATAAAGCACTCCGATTTTAAGAAGATGAAGACAAACTGTCAAGTTGTAGAGCTAATCTCAGTAGCAGAAGTCGTCTGGTTCCCTCTTGGCTCATACCTGCATTAAATTAAGCGGACACCCCAAAGTTCGCACTGCCCTGAAGGGCCCTCAAGTTGACTTGGGTAGTACAATTGTTTAATTAACAACCAGTTACCGTCAGAGACATTGAGTTGGTATTTGTAAGATTTTTTCATTCGACAGTCCCAAAGCTCTATCTCCATATTCGAAAACAATAGACTGTCGTACACACCTATATTCAAGTTTATTTTATTAGTAATTACCTTTTTTACGATCGCCAATAATTAGAATATACGTATATTAACTATATGAGGACATATAGATCAAGCTAAAATTAATTATTTTCGTTCACGCCATAGTGCGCGATGCCAATGCAGCTCTCGCGAGTCTAAACGCGCGATTGAATCGATTCAGTTGCGTGTTTGTATCAACTCGGTTTTATTAGTGCAATAACCCTCATATTGCTCACATGGCTTGACGATATTATTATTGCTGAATCCATATTGCATTATGGGATGATAAGTCACGATTACATAGTCTAGATCAGGCTGGTTTGTTAATTAAAACTGACTCCGTATTTTAGCAATTGGCACGTTTGGGCCACTTAGTTGCTAATTAATCAATAATGCCTTTCACTACCCACGAATTCCCAAGAATCGAGGAGTCATTGCTAAAAGTGCATCAAACAAATTTCCTTTGAAGTGCCTGATAGAATTAATAGCTTCAACTTCAATTAAAGCACGCCCTGATAGTAAAATGATAGTTAACGTTCTTGTTAATATTTAACGTATCTTATCGCGGTTCTTCAGGAAGTTTTCGTGAGGATTAACATTAAGTTTGCGTTAAGTCGGTAGCGGTTTATATAATTTATTGTCTATATATATATAAAGCACGAAGTCTATAATAATTATATACATTTTTGGATAATATCAATTAGGTAACTATTATTATTAGTATAAGCAACTTAATAATTACATAACCAATTATCCACCGAGTAATATTTTAGAAAGTAGTGCAGAGTAAAAATCAGGTATAAATTTGTACAAAAAATGAAAAGCAATATGTATTGAGTTGTAGTATAACACAATAAGATGCGTATACTATAACTCATTACATTACGGGTATATGTTGCTTACACTCGTGAAGAATGTCCTTCTTATTATATACTTATCTGAAAGTTTTGAAGATTTTTAACATCTAATCTCGCATTAATCTCGAATGTGTTTTGATGAAATTTGTCAAACCGATGGATTAAGATCAATATCTAGACCACATTTTAAAATTTACGGTAGGAATTTCATTGCAGTAAAGTTTTCTGCGCTGACGGAGTCACAAACAGATATTAGTTGAAGATAAACAAAAAAACGTGTGCATAACCCTAATATAGAGGTATTGAAAGGGGTCGACTTAAAGTAAACTACGTCACCCAAATCACAGCACCGTTACGAAGGGACAGTGGAATACGTGACCCAAACATACAAGGGCGATTGAATAAGATGACGAATCTACAGCAACACAATATGCCTGAGTCATGTATGATAACTCTTATATACATCCACGTATATGCTACGATTACATATGTATAACTAGATGTTACTTGTCCTTCGTCCGCATGAAAAATCCGCGATAAAAAGTAGCCTATACAATTCAAGACAATCTATCAATGCGCTAAAATTAATCCAAATCTATAGAGAAGTATCTTCACAAACTTTCTCATTTATGATATTACTGAGATATATCGCTGGCTTACAATTACATGGTCCTCTGTTAAATTTTTAAATATCGGAGTAATGAGAAAAAATATAAAAAATAAAGACGAAAAATCATAGTTCTCCTTTGGGGATGATGGGAAAACTGAAAAATCACAAAATTATGTAATGATTCAATTTATGCAAAAAAAATAATATAGAACCTTGTAACTTGTAAGCTTGCGATATACTGTCTGCCTATACATTCAAGTTCCGTGAACAGAACGGACCTTGCTCTTTTCATGAAATTATGAGGATTAAACATTTTAGTTAATCATACTTGGTCTTCATCATGAACAGGTTCTTCAACATAACTATCGCTGTTTACGGAGCGCTGTCGGAGATACGTTGGGCACGGCTTCGGGTTCTCTTTCAAAGAGATGGGTCTCATCGTCGACGCGGCATATTGCTCTACTTTGCTGTTTATCTTCGCTGATTGCTCTCATAAGTCTACATTGAAGGTAGCTCCTTAATTTTAATATAATATTATGTATTAGCTTGTGCTGGCGCTCCGCTGACCATTAACCATAGATGCCATGAAGGAAGCAGTATTAATAATTATGGCATTTCAATTACCTTCTATAAAGATATGTTACAGGTAGCAGCTGGAGTTCAAGATACATTGTTGTCTATAGACGTGTTGGCGGTTGATAGACCCACACAGAAAGAGGTAAGATACAATAATTCAGAAACATTTAATCGTAATTCGTAATCAGTTATCTATACTTACTTATATGAAATCTGTAGAGAGGTCAGTTCTGTACATGAAATATATTTCAAAATAACTATCAGGGGTGAATAGGGATCGATACTGATGCCAAAATTACAATTAGTAAAATTTTTCTGTCTGTCTGTCTGTCTGTATAACCGTTATAGAAACAAAAACTACGACGGATTTTAACGAAACTTGGTACAATTATTTTTCATACTCCTGAGCTGGTTATAGTATACTTTTCATCACGCTACAATTAATAGGAGCAGAGCAGTGAAGGGAAATGTTGGGAAAACGGGAGATTACTCCATTTTTAAGCTTCGTCGCCGTGCAACCTTATTGGTTAAAGCTACACAGAAATCATGTATGACGGAAATGTTCTCTTTAAAATTATATTAAAAAATATCCCATCACAGCATATGTCTATCTTTATGGTTGACTCACAATAGCATTGTAACTCTGACAGCTTAGCAGTTCGAAGCTTTCTCATTATATTTGTCTACTCTTACGTTTATAACACTCTCAGTCATCTCTAATTAAAAAAGTGAACATTATTAAATATTCCATAAAAGAGAAATCGGTATAGAAACACCAAAGTTATACATGAAATACGCTAATAATAAGTCATCACCCGTGAATACTAAATCATGCTGTATGCTTCCTTCGATTTCACCAGGATCCCATCATCAGACCCTGACCGCACAATCGGACCACCTGCATACCACCATACATTAAAAAAACATCCCGACAAATTGAGCACCTCCTCCAATTTTGAAGTCCAAATCCACGCGGGCGACTACGGGCGGAAGCTAGTTTATAATATATTTATGTTCTAGTAATTCGTAAATCTAATATTTCTATACAGATTGACCACTTCATTCAAGCAATAGAGATGAACCCGGCTGTGGTTAGCCTCAAAGGGATACGCGCACGTTAATAGAGAACTTCTGACATCTGTAAGGTTTAGTTTTTTATTTTGTATGCAGATAAGCAAGATGCAATTTTAAATTAAAGTTCCTGTGAGGAAGGACTGAGTGCCGTTGAACTATTTGTTATGTAAGTGTTTAATTCATTTGAAAAATCAGCTAAGAATTTAGTGGAGCGTTCGAGTTAAAATTCGAATGCTCCAGACTAAGAATCGATTACAAACATCTAAGGTAAACACGGCTCCTAAAGTTTCATTCTGTGTTTCATTTAAATACTCTATTGCATTGTCTAGCTGTGTATAAAGTTATTTTCACCACCTCTTTGGAGACACGTGCATGATATGCTATGTTATTTTTATCAGTCGGAACTACGATCAAAATCTATGTTTCTTACCACCCTTTTACATAACCGCATTTGTACGCTTTGATTTTAGTAAAGAGGTTCTCAATGCTATATTGTTATATGCCATGCGTAGATGCAAATATATTCAATAGTGTAAATGCAAAATAAAATAAATATATATGTCGAGGGCCCTATTGAAAACTATATATAAGCACCTGTCTAAAAGATCTCTTCCACCCATTTTGGATATAACGTCGTGATTTTCGCTATGTTTTAGTATACTTCATTCAATATCATATCTATAATACGCGTTAATCTCCTACCCTACCGCTATCAAGCGGGCTACCTGTATTGCTTCATTATTATTACTGATAAAAATAAAAGTAGGATAAAAGCTTATTTTTAGATAAATATCAAGCATTAGCCGAGTACCAATGCCAGTAAATGAAACTAACTGTGATAGCGTATTTCAAAATACGACTGCATTATATGACTTATTGTGTAGAAGTCCTTCATAGCTGATACTTAATCGATAAGATGGATATCGTGCCTCAGGTCTTCCTTTGATTATAGCTTTACTTTACTTTGGTTGGTATGAAAAATGATATTGAACAGAGGGGATAATGGAGTGCCTGCGACTGAAACTTGTTATGACTAATGGAAATGGTCTCTTGTTTTATATCGTTTGAGTAACTCCTTTAAATATCGAAGTAAAGCAACGCTTCGTGAAGTTTATAGAATAACATTGAATTTTTACTTTCAAAAATATGTTTTATTTTATAATCTCTGGAAATAATATACAAATTACGCCCACCACACAGTTACTGATTAATTTAAAATAATATGGTTTTCTTATCTATTGTACTTATTTTAACAACTATCATATGAAATAGCGAAACAAACTAGTTTGGTAAAACTTTATACATAAAACAATTGCTTATAATAAAAAATGACAATATGAGCGTAATAGTTTTCTATTCCAGAATTAATAATAGTATTGGGAACTTTCCAATAATTATGGTCAAAATCGGTTCACCGTTTCAGAAATACTTTGTAAAGTGAAATAACATTATTTTATTATTTTTCAGGCAATACGGATGATCGCAATATACCTAATAGTGCTGCTCCAATTCAAGATATCGTTGCCCAAAGAACCCCAAGCTGCTGCCATAGTATAGTTACTTCATAGTTCAACAAAACGCCCCAGTTCGACTGGGATTTACCCTATTGTCACTCAAAAGCATAGTAACTTTACTTTCGCGCGGGAATTTCCGGAAGTTAAATCTTCGCAAACCATACCTTTCATTTCCACAGAGGGTAGCGCTTCAATAATTGATGCATGCCTGAAGTGATTCACTCACTAATAATTTGTTAATTGTGCCTTAAAGTGTTTAGTAAAGTGTTTGGTTTAGTAGTGTTCAGAAATTATTATAACTACATTTTGTACATATAAATCTAACATAAACATTCATAGACTAGACTTTATCTAACAACCGAGTAAGGCTGTGATAACAAGTCTGTTTCTCAGTACTGACGGCATGGCAGTCTTCGCAGTGCGTAGACGTAGGGCCGTTGTGATTGGCTAATATTGAAATACAACAATAATAACCAATCACAACGGCCTATATCTATTTCTCAGTGCCGTTGGGCACTGAGAAACTTGTTGTCACAGCTTTACTTCGTCGTTAGATAAAAAATATGAATAAAGGGGATACAGTATGACTATGTATGTAGTAGGATTTATAGATAGAAAGTGAAATAGAATAAACAAAATCGATTAAATATTTGCTTTATGCGTGCACGGCAAAATGTCCCCACTACAGCTGATGGTAAGTAGAGTGTGATCCAATAGAATGTCGACTCGAGAGACAATTACCGGCAGTCGTCACAATTATGCCGACCTGTTCGAACCGGATGTACACAGGCTGATCCGTGTTTAACACCTTAGCACGGTGGTCGCTATCCGGGCGGATATAAAATATATCTAACCACCAGCAAACATTATTCAGTTCATATAGTGTAATAAATATGTTTTACTTAATCGTTTATATGGTCTATTAAACAGGAAACAAATGTGATGAATTTAATATCGCCATAAAAGTTATTCTAATGGGCTAACCGAGTCGCGTGGGACGAGGGACATCAACTTGTTACAAATATATAATTTATGATTCTCCTGTATAACGCCATAAACCAGTTATCTAATACATACGATCATAGAGTCACGAATATCAAAAATCAAAGTATCTATACTCTATTATAGTAAAATATATATAGGTTATATATATAAATAGATTTCTATTTCCCTGGTCACTTCATAACTTAATGAATGAACCGATTTCATTACCTAAAAATTTTTAAGATTTCTAATACTTTTGTAGGTGGGTTTTGCGGAAAGAAAAATTAAGACGCGCAGATAATTAGAAATTAAAAAAATCTTAACACCTTTTTTAAATCCGCAAGATAAATGAATGTGAATTTAACAGAAACTTGCTTTTTTTATAAGATATATAAATAAGAATTTTGGTTGAATGAATATATGGATGATTATAATATATCAAAAGAATTCTTCTGCACGTGCATGAACTCTTACTAAACTATTGGACTTGGATAGTTAAGATCCACAATTATTTATGCATTTTTACCCATTACGCATAATGCATATTAAATAATTATTTTGATTTTCGATTCCAACAATAGGTTGATACAAGATTTTTAATACCTACTTGACTACCAATTTGAATCCAGAACCTCCTGGAATTTAATTAAGTACTCTACAAAGCCAATAAATTGACAGTTCTTAAATCTAAACTATATTCATCTATTAATTTATTTCATGAACTACATAAGCCTAACATATTAAAGTTTACAATATTTAACACACATGCATACCGATATTCAATACAAATGGTAAAAGTAAAATAAGAAACATTTCTGCTATTGTCAGGCTGTTAGTGAAACCTTTCGCGATCCTCCCCTGTCAATCAATAGAGAACAATCTTGGAATACGATATGCAAAATTAGTTCCACATATTGTTATTCCGGAGCCGAATCAACCTTGTCAGAGATTTCAGTTGTATGCTCGTAGCCTCTAGGTAAAAGGGTATTTACTTATTACAAGAACATTTTAATAAAATAATTTATATATTTTTATACATTTAACTTTTACTTGCAGGTATGCTCACGTTAGCCTTTTTCTAAACTAAGTTTTCAAGTATTTTGCTTTGAACAAATTTGATCTCTTAGAGCTAAAGGTACCTAGCATTATGCCTCTCCAGTTTTCAAAATCCGTTATTTCATTGCTCTATATGATATGGACAACCTAACAAGCAGACTTTAAATTTATAATTTTAGAAACGATTAATTTGTAAAGAAATTTCTGTATGTATTTGTGAAAATCAACAGCAGTGGAATCCATTGCGGACTTCAGCTTTTTCGATCTATTTAAAAAATTATAAATATTTTTTCCATAAAAGTGGTGTGCCAAGTTTTGTTGTCTATTAGGCCCGAAAAAGGTCGTTGGAAAATAGTACATAAGTATACATATATCACATTAGGAGGGGCACCATTCGATTAATATGTCACGGGTCCTTTACGACGTTACGCTACTGGTTGTTGTGAAATACCTATTTGTAGGTACTAAAATCTTGCATAAAATATCATTATCGACTTACACGCATATAAATCATAAGTGAATAATAAATATGCCAAATACATTACTTAACTAACAGATATATTTGGATCATGGAATTCAGAATTCATCGACAATCCGTAAAACAAATTTTATTAAAAAATTTGCAACTTTAATACTAACATCGGATTGATTACGATCTTGAATTTGTAAACAACATGATTTTTAAGAATATTACTTCAATAATAGTCCACATTTAATTCAAATTACTTTGCACGGTATTCGAATAACCGGATTAGCCCAAGTGTATCCATGTTTCTGTCGCCGGTTGTCACCCTCAATCAATTAGGAGATATGGTGGATAACCGTAAATTCATTAATCAACTTTTTTTAATTCCATTTCTCGCTATATTTCCGATCCAGGAAATATAGCGTTTACTGACTCAACTGATTTATTACGAATGAACTATTATAATTAGTAAAAAATGAATATTACTACTAATTATAATTATACTTGTCCTTTATATGCACAGCAATCTATCGGGAAAATGGAATTAACGAAGGCCTACCTAGGTGACAAAATGAGCCCTATTTTATTAGTAACAATAAATGTCTCTTTAAAAGTAGAGGGTTAAACAATTAAATAATCATAATTATCAGATAAATAAAGTTGAATGTTCATATTATATGAATATTAGTCATAATAGTCTTGTTCATGGTGGTTCAAAAGCAAAAAACAAAGTCCTAAGTAACCGGGTGATCTGTTGAAATAACTCATCAGATTGACGTCTGGCTATTATTATATTCATGCCGAAGGACCAGTGGTTGCGTTGCCCACCGAAAAGGAAAAGTGTGATTTAGGCAAGCAGAGCGTTACTTTGGTTTTAACCTTACGAATGGATTGCTCCTATTGCTTGTTAACATTTGTACCCACTGGATTTAAATAACTATTTATTTAATAATCCGATAAAGGATGGTATAGTTTAATGCAACTAAGCTTGGTACTAACTTTAACAGCCGATTTCTATGTTCATAAAAATAATTGTACCATTAGTAAAATGATGATAAGAAAAATAATTTTACATATAAAATACTAATATACAAAACATTTTAAAGATTACATTATTTTTAAAAAGTGTAAGCGTAGGTAAGTTTTAAATTATTCTTTTGCATACATTATAAATAAGAGATGTAATATCTGTATGCATAGAAACGGGGTATTTATGTAAACATCAGCAGAAAGAAACATCGTTTACACTAATCGAGTGTGAAGCTCAGGTTGGGGACAAAACTCTTGCGAGCTACGTCTTAATAAAGCACAATAAGCATTTGCTCCTTCGTATACAAACGTAACAATGCTCATAGATGTAAAAATTATAAAACAAACATTGCTTATTACATTACAATATACATTCTACACAGTACAAACGTAATGAATAATTAAAACAGAAATATTAGATTTCTGACATTTCTTAGAAACTTCTTAGTAAGTTGTTTATAAGCAAACAACGGAACGTAAATATCATATAATGAAACGTATTGTTAAGAAAAAATAATATAAAAGTTTACTGAATAATCAAATATATTGTATTTGTGAAACTTCTATGAAAAACATTTAAAAAATATTAATTTGATTTGTGCTTTAATTTCATTTTTAGGGTTCCGTAGCTCCAAAGAACCACATCATTTTTATTAAGGATCACATCATTTTTATTATTCCTAAGGTCATACTAAAAAAAAGAGGATCACTTTGTGTACATCTGTATGTCTGTAGAGACACTGTTCTTGAAACCGCGTAGAGGTATCATTTATATTAAAAACTCGGCTGTGAAAAAATCTAACTTGTAAGTTCAAAATATTTGACTGTTTCTGCTGCATATAGTCATATGATTTCTAATTTCACAGGGGAATCAAAACCTATACTTTCTGAGTACTTTCCGCTGCCCTACAATGGCGAAATTAAGAAAGAAGTAAAGTCTTGCATCACATGTAAAGAAAAAATCTAAACACCGTACATGTATACTATAATAAAAAAAAACGGAATTTACTATTACAATCTTATTATTAACGATTTCTGCAGTAATCGTGTATAAGGATCATACGGCGATGTTAAGTTTTTCCTTTAACCTAATGTGTCTTTTACTTGAAATAATAATGTTAGATGCTTTTAAATTACCTACCTATAAAATTTGTACGGAACTCTCGGTGCACGAGTCCAACTCGTACTTGTCCGATTTTTATTATAAATGAAAGTCGTTCCATAATTAATTTAAATAATACTTTAAAAGCGAATACGCGTTTTAAAATGGCGTATAACCGTCATTAATTATTAAAAGCGGAAAGGTCCCATTCGATCACTATATCAATAAAACAAAGAACCACATTCGGTGTGAAATGTAGGTCACCCGTTTTTTTAACACTCATGGGATACGCGCAATGTTCCTTTTCGCGAGTAGATCTAAAATTTAAATCTGAAAGCGAAAAACAAGCATTCTTTATAAGCTTGTCAGTTATAATCTTTACCACATCGACTACTGTCTTAGTAATACATGAAAAATTATAAATTAAGAGGATACCTATACATATTTTTGTCTTCTGATTTTGGCTTTAAAGGCTTATATGTAAAAATAATATAGCAAAGGGTTGAAAAAGGTTAGAAATTTGATATTTGTAACTCATTAAAAGTTTTAATAATGTGCACCAATATTATACTAAACATTTAGTTCAATTTTAGCGAATAGGTAAGCGTATAGATAGAGTCTAATTTAAGTTGATTTATAAAATTAGAACGATCATAATGTCCATGTTTTTTTTATTTTAATAAGAAAAGGGATAAAACTTCTCAAGAACTGTTCGTATATTTATAAAACTCTTTACCTAAAAGTTATTTTTAACGCTTGTACAAAAATAACGAGAATGTTCAACATCTTATCTTTAATTTTCTATTAAATATATTTGTTAATACTGCATGACGAGACGAGCCAGCTTGCTCGATGGTAAACGTCCTAACCACATTTAAACAGTAGCAACGCCACCCTTCCTTTGAATTACAAATCATTGCGCTGCGTTCGTCACTCTGAGACATTCGAAAATCTAATAATGTCGAGTTATTACACTGGCTAATGATTTTTTTAATCAGAATACAATAAAAATACCACAATATATACATATGAGGACAATATAAAAGAACCGCGATTAAATCTGAAACCTAATTCTATTTTGATGTATCACATTTGCATCAACATAACAACAAAATAGCAACACACATCATGCAAGCAATCAGTTGTGTGCCTGGTATTGTTAACTGTGTGTGTGTGTGTTTTTTTTTTCTTTTATCCTTTTTTTGTTGTATTTATATGTGTGTAGAAATAAATGGTTGAAATGGTTTAAATCATAACAATTGTGCTCAGCCGCATAAATAGACACTACGATGGTACCCACTCAACCGTACTCTAGTATATGAAAGACCACCAACCTAGTATATTAATAACCGACCGTATGAAAGTAAAATAACTTTGGTTTGCTCAGTGCGTATCCGTGTTTGATTGAATGTACGCTACAAATGGAATTGGGTGTTTTATTTATATGACTTGATATATTTGTTTATTTTGTATTTATTTGGCAGTCAGAAAAGCCATTTCATTAAGTAAAACACACATTCAATATACTTCTTAATTGAATAATATTTCTCCATGCACACCTACCTGCTATAGTTTAACACGGGTACAAAACAAAGAAGTAACTTAAGATTAATTCTTTATTCATTACTGGTATATTATACATACTGATTCCCCCTCATTGGTTTGTGGTTTGCATTACTTAAGCTGTGAAGCCGGTGAGTTGGTTTTTATCTACGGTTGGATCGATTTGAGTGTGTGTTTTTTATTTATTTATTATTAATAGCCGACATCTAGATAGACGAATTCATTCTTATATCATGAGAATCATAGCATGATCGAGTTCATTTATCGTGGAAGGATATATAACAACACGCTTTGTCTAATAGAGGCGTGGCATCAATAATTGATAAAACTGATTGAACAGATAAACCGTTTTATAAAAGTTAATAAACGAAATTATTTTTAAAATGTGAGTGGAATTATTTTATTCTAGGATAATAGATTTACGCGGGCAGGAACACGAGCAAAATCTATCACAATAGAAAAGCTCTGTCCATTGTATGTTTAAAACGGTCGATCCTTAGCATTAACGCATTAATGAATTAAAAATATAATATAATTATTTATCAATTCTAAATTTCAACAATAAAATAAATTCCTCATAATAATCTGAAATCAGTTCGCAAAATGTGTTACAATATCACTCACGACCGTGGCCAATATGAAACTTCTTTCATTTTTGGACCGTAGAAACTTAGTTCGCAATTGGTTCCTTGTGGACAATTCACTCGGCCACGAACGCGCGCTATCTATTGACGCAATATAGTCTGTGACATCATTCGGTAGCATATCACAGACGCAACGGTGGGGTGTATCGTCCATTCCACATCAAGTGCGGTTATTAACTCTCGAGAGCACTCTAGATAATGGAATTGGCTCAAAATGCACTACAATTCGTCATGAA
>NW_023594414.1:0-14242 GCF_014839805.1 Manduca sexta
GTCCATTGTAAAATAACGTCCTATTGTAATTTGTAGCATGCGGTTCTCTACTTCACTGTCCTCGTCCTACAGTTTACCAGAGACGGAGAATAAGTAACGCGACTGCCGCGACATAAAATTTGAAGTAGTACAATTTATAATTTTGAGCCACTCTTACATTTTGACGTCATGTACCGGACAAATGTACCGCCTCTTATATGTCCTACTCAACATTATTTAGCACGGAATCTATCATTATTCCTGCGGGCGCTGAGAGCGCTCGCTTGCGCTGCTATTGTTAAGCGCGCTAACGCACGAATTATTTAACACTTTACGAAACTTAGCAACTGTCTGTCTTAGTATTTAATTTGTGAATTGCTAAATGCAATTTAGCATGCTCACATTTAATGCTAATAGCTAATTTATCCAACAGTACCATAGCACTCAGGAGTAAAATGGCTTCATATTTTTTTATTTATTTACTTCAGGCAACAAAGGACCCATAGCAAAATTTACACATACAATACAATACTTAATACACCTATTTTTTCAACCCTTGTATCTAGCTCTATAAGTAGTATGTTTGTCACAACAGTGCCGGATATAAAAAGAATCTGGCTTATCAGCTATCATTTGTAAAAGAATTTTCAAAATCGGTTCAATCTTTTCATAGATTACTACAAACTAGGGCTGCCATAATCTAAATTGCCGACGCCGGATAAGCATGGCAAAACCCCGGAAATTTGGGAGAAATTTAAATTTTTCATCGGACACCTCTGAAAAATATTTTTGCAACGCGCAGGGGCACAGTTGAGGGCGTTCGATCGTCGATTATTTTTCCGTGCCTTCTTGAATGAGGCTTATTATGAATGCATTTTCAACTAAGATTTATTGCAATTTATCGCTTATTTATAAAAAAATGGATTCCCCTGACGACGAAAGTGCCCGGGTTAGGGTTGTCAGGAGAAATCCATTTTTTTGCAGAAAAACCCAGTAGCACTTTGTCCGACTCGTGATTCGAATCCGGGACCTCATAACCGCCAGTAGTACGCCACAAAGTAATAATTTAAGTAGAAAATATCTTAATAAATCTTATCTCGTTAATAATAAGGTTCTTAATCCTTTCTTCGACGGTTTTGCCTTTTTCCCTCACCAAAACATCTTTACAGCTGTAAAGCAGTTTCTCCAAAAAGACATACAAATGAATGTCATATAATTATTTTCGGCGTAAGATCATCAAGGAACTCATATAAAATTACTGTGTATGATCCTAACTCTCAATAAGCCAGAGAAATGGTGTCTAATTGGCCAAATTTGTAAAAGAACCTGGGAAGAAGTATTTTTTCTTTTATTGCTTGAATTACAAGACGAGCTTGCTGTTCGCCTGTTGGTAAGCGATGCGACCGTCCCTAACAGTAGAAACCCCATCCAACGCCTTGAATTACAAAGTATTGTTTGGTATTCCACTGCTCTCGCCATCCTGAGACATGAGATGTTAAGTCTCGTTATGTCCAGTAGTTACACTGGCTACAATGTCTTTCAAACCGGAACACAACAGTGACTAAACACTTCTTAGCGGCAGGAATAGACATTGCGGTGGTATCTACCCAGGCGGACTCTCACATATAAGAGACCTAACACCAGTATGAGATCAATGCGTTCTGAGTCCTCTAGACTTATTAATCTGGTTATAAATACATAATAAAGGTTATAATAACATTAGAAATATACTTTAATTGTGTTCAAAAAAATCTGCGACACGTTCAGCCAATATGAAATTAAATGACTCGCGAAACTATGTGTATTTCACCTCTGTTTACGCCTCACGGAATAAAGGCGTGAGCTTATGGATGAATGTTCGTCAATTTTAAGCGGATTACGGATTAAAAAATACAAAAACCTTTCCGATGAATCCGGTGCCACTCGTGATGAAAATTGATTTTCCGCCGTAAAACTCCGCCACTATTGACGTATATTTTATAGATACGAACGTCCATATAAATTAATTGTTGAAAATCTAAAATGGAAACCAAAACGTCACTGTTATAACCTATTTATTCACTTAAACCACAAAAAAAATTACTTATTTGACTAATATTTTTTACTAGCTTTTGCCTGCGGCTCCGCCCGCGTTATAAAAGTTTTTCGGGCTAAAGTTTTCCGTTATAAAAGTCACGCTATATATTTTCCCGGGAGCCTATGTTCTTCCCAGGGTCTCAAAGGGTTCACCAGGGTTTGGTGTCTCCATACCAAATTTCATCTTAATACGTCGGGTAGTTTTTGAGTTTAACACGTTCAGGCAGACACATGCAGCGGGGGACTTTGTTTGATAATATATTATTTTTGTAGAACTTTTAAGAAGAAAATCCCGTCATACATCATTGATGCATAACTTTAACCGTTTACGCAGCGCACGCAACGGAAGCTCTCATAACTAATAAATTTTCCCCGTTTTTGCAACATGTTTCATTACTGCCCGCACAAAAAGAATTTTAAGTTTGAACCGGTAGTTCCTGAGATTATGCGCGTTCAAAGAAACAAACAAACAAACTCTTCAGTATATAATAGTATAGATTCAAATCTAAGTTTGGGGACGTTCAAGTATTACGTTATGCAAATTTTAAAGATGTTTGACTCCACCACCCTACCATGTAACGCGCCGTAACGCTTTCCTGTACGCCAACGCCCCTCAAAAAGTTATGTAACTCTAAAATTACATTTTTCGAAAAGTACTGAAAATCGCCAAAATACTTTTGTTATTGTTTTAAAAATAAAAAATCCAATGTTACATAACGCTTTGTACGAACCCCCCCTCCCGCGACTGTAACGCATCGTAACGTTTTACAAGACCCCCCCCCCCCTCCAAATTGTGTTACGTAATACTTGAACGGCCCCTTTACACTAAGACTCGAGTTCTTATATTATGAAACCCACTGCTTACACAACCACACGCTGTCAATATTGACCATACTAAAGTCAGTTTGAGTGGATTGCAGTTCAAATCCATTGAACACACTAATAATGTTCGGAACGCCAAATCTAGTACGTAGTGTATATCAGTGATGATGGGTAAACTATTTGATAAGGTAACCCGATGAAACATGCCTTAGTTAACATATCGCGGGCAATTTAATAGAAAACGAAGACGAATATACATAAACGTAAAAGGGAAACCGGTAGGAATCGGGTTGTGTGGACGTTTCGGCACTAATATATATACATGATTTAGGTTTAGGGCCTGTTTCACATCTTCTGACTAAATGCTACTCTACAGTTAAGTTATAAGCCAACCAAATATAGAATTTATCTTAAAAGGGAAGCCGGTAGGAATCGGGTTGTATGGACGCTTCGCCACTGACATATATATCGATGTCCGATACCGATTTGGAAACCATTATGTTTTGGTAACTGTAATAATTATAATTTTTATTACTATACTAGCCGACATGAAGTTATACAACTGTCGACTTTACGGAGGTGGGTTAATATCTGCGACACAGTTACGGAACTAATGCAGATATTTTCGAACATTGTATTTTAAAAAACCGTATTATTTATTCCAAATAAAGCTTTATTATAATTAAAAGTATTTATTATTATTATTAAAAAAAACTCTTTCACTTATATCACAGCATTTAGTTATTTAAATTTAAAAAGCTTTTATACAGGAGAACTGTATTCAAAAAACAGACTTAAAGTAGTACGTTAAGGTATGGAATCATTTTTAGCAATTGTTTTCTGCAGTATGTATTTACATCATGGTAGCGCTATAAGATTATACAATTATTTAATGAAATGATTAATTTTAAATAGATATACATCATAAAATCGGGTGTTCAAAGGTCACTGAGGTTTGTGCCGTCGCGTGATAAACAAAATCGGATGTAATTTCTGCGCTCAAGAAAATGATCTTGTAACTAAACAGTAGAAACTTCATCCAAGATCTTGAATTACAAAGTATTCTGTGGTATTCCACTGCGCTCGCCATCCTAAGACATGAGATGTTAAGTCTCATTATGTCTAGTAGTTACACTGGCCACAATGTCCTTTAAACCAACAGCGACTACACACTGCTACTTTACGGCAGAAAATCATAATATGAGAGACCACTAATATATTAATTTATCAGACCTATTATAATGAATTTTAAAAATCACAATTAAAATGATTATTATACAACTTGGAAACAGATAATGGCTTATAGTTTAAGTATTAAACATCCCTACAATCCAACTATCTGAATTTACATTAGAAATGCGAAACCCTTATGACAATTAAGTATTCCATGTTTGTGCCCGAATCGTATTTGGGAGGCATTATGCGACGAGCTGGCCGCTGAGCTTAGACTGTCTGGATGATTTCAATTAGGAACCAGGAGCTATGAAATATAGAGTCATTTTATACTGAATGCAGATTATTATAGCCTACTGCTGGTGGTAGGATATATTTTATATCCTCCCGGATAGCGACCAACTGTGTTAAAACCCGCCGTAGTAGCCCACGTAAGTGTGTCGGGATCAGCCTGAGTATATCCGGTTCCAACAGGCCGGCATAATTGTGTCGACTGCCGAGGGATAATCATCTCTCGTCAGACGTTGCACTGAACGCATGCCCACACGCTCACTTATACATTTTGCGTGCACAACGCGTACAAAATATAAACGCGAACGCGCGCTCTAATAACATGTATATATAATTTTACATATTATATACTTAAAATCAATAAGTATAGTCTTATCAGTCACTGGCCTGGAGAACTCCGATTCAGGCGAACGGCACGTAGATGCTGCACGTGGCTGGCTCCGGCGGCAGCTCGCCGGGCAGTTGTACGGCCACGTGGGTGACCAGGGTGTACACGTGGTCGGGGTCAGCTCTCGCGACGCTGATGATGTGCACGTGATCGGCTCCGGCGGCAGCTCGCCGGCAGTCGGTCGGGTCAGCACACCCGACGACGGTGTTGCGCAGCTGGACGTGGTCGGGAGGCAGCTCTACCGTCCGTCTGCTACGGCACCGTGATCCGCACCGTATAAGCGCACCATAGAAGTGCACCGATGAAATGCACCGATGAAGTGCAGCGTCGTAGAAGAAACACCGTGGAGAAGAAGAACCTGGAATCAGAATCCACCAGGTCAGAATGCAAGCTAGGCTTACATTCCGCGCCAGCGACTCGAGACAGCTCACAAGCCCTGATGCCCAGAATACATAGTTAGCGGTTACGTAAATTAGCACACTCACCCTAGCGGGAACAACGATGTGTGTGACAATATGTAGTGCCACGGCCAAAGATAATGGCTCAAAAAGGCGGCGAGTCGCGTTGCACGCCTATTTATGCAAGCGCCATTCGGACGTACGTCAGAGCAATGACAATTCAAAGAAATGATGATGCTGATTGGTAGTTCTAATTGCGAGGGAGTAAATCATTCACATTATAACCACAGACTAATTAGAAAGACAATAGTAACGTTAACAGAGTATATATGTAAGTATAATTGGTAACGTTACACTTTACAAGAAAGAAAGAAAAAGCCGTGCGTATTGGACATTTTAGGTCTCAGTAATGACTTACATTGACTTTTAACAAACCATTTTATTTTAGTAAAGCAACAGTATTCCTAGCTATATACCTTTCAGAACCGTTATAAGCATTCAATGGTAGAGAAAATCGAATGCAAACGTATTTTAAATGCCACAAGCCACGCAAAATGTAACTCAAATAGATTTTACAGAACAGCGTAACTTTAAATGCAGACGAGCCAGAATACCGCGGCTGTCAGATGCACGTACTTGTCAAATTAAATTGTAGTATTATTATGTATTCAACGACAGCACTCACCATTCTTCACGCCGCTTATTCTAGGGTAGACAGCAGTGGCGAAGCTACCATACAACCCGATTCCTACCGGCTTCCCTTTTAGAATTACTTACGTTTGTCTTAGTTTTTCTTTTCTGCTAAATTGGCCGCGATATGTTAACTAAGGCAATTTAATTTTGCCTTGGGTTACGTTTTGAAAAATTTCACTCTTCACCACTGGTAGACAGTGGAGCAACTAATACACTCACGTTTCGCCGTGTGATTTCAAGGCTATCCATATAAACCAGTTCCAGACCCTGAGCTGATATTTAGCAGAAGTCACATTAACAAACTCGGTCCGTGGTATCGAACCTTAGATTCAGCATGGCAGTAGCACCGAAATACAACACAGTCGATATTTATACCAATATATTGTATAGTTGAAAATATTTTTTGTTTGTCAAAACGCGCTAATCCTCTATCTATTCTGCCTTATACTTAAGTGCTTCAAGCTATTACTAACAAGATTTTATGCAAATAGAAACTATTCAAATACGTGCTAAATATTCACCTTGGGATACTTTAAATACTATTATAACACTCAGCCTTCATACATTAATTTAAAATTGAAAATAAACAAAACATTCGTAGCTCAACGAGATGTGACTAATTTGAATCATCTGTTGAATTGAATAGTTTCCTATGTTTGATTTTGCACCTTATTCTATAAGTAGTTAAAAGAAATTCTTGAGACGCCAGCATCAAAACTGGGTGAAAAAGTAACTCGTTATTCATATTTGAAATATTGTTGTGAACAAAAGAAGGCGCGTGATTGGTTTATCGCGCTGTCTCTTTCTCCAGCACGCAGTGTTATGGCCGGTGACACTTGGTGATGTCACAGTTTGCTATTACTGTCAATTGACAGCTACCCTTTCCAGCAAATTTCAAAGCTTTATATCTTATCTATTACGACATGGATTCAGGAAATTATTTTCCGTTTCATTGTGGATATCATACATTTTGGATAAATATATTTAGAAAAATAATCTACTATCCTATTGCTTGTAGCCACTAAGCAAAGGCACCACAAACAGCCCTGATAAATATTAATGATTCATGAATTTGATTTATACTACAGATATAATATAGCCTCTCGGTCTGAGTGTGAGAGATGTGAACCATATTCTAGATTCGATTATTCGAGTGTTTCGAATTGCATAGCATAATATCGATTTTACAGAACTTTGATTAAATTACTATTAGTTTCTACCCCTTATTAGACTGCCTTGGTGGCGTCGTTGTACTGCATGCGCGGTACGACAGTGCTCCGAGATCCTGGGTTCGAATCCCGGGTCGGGCAAAGTGATATTTGGGTTTTTCTGCTCAGTATCAGCCCAGAGTCTGGAATTTGTGCCCGATAGGCTCGCCCCCTATCATATCATGAGACGGAACACACTTGGCGAGAAATGGGTGCCTGGTTGCGCCTCTGCATACTTCGGGGATAAATGCGTGATGTTGTGAGTGTAGTTTCTACCCGTGAAAAGACAAAGACGTAGGTGTTACTTATCAGTGGTGAAAGGTCCATATAACCCATATCTGCAGGTTTCCCTTCATGTAGAATTTATGTATCTAATTATAATTAAAACAGTTTGCAAACCGCACTCGTGCTTTAGTACCTATACGTGTTGGGTTCTCTTTCGGAAAATGTCACCATTCGCCACTGGAATGTATACAATCTTTACATTAACATTACAATAGGATATTATCTTGTGGTCATAAAATCATCGCGTCCAGCATTATCATCGCGTATGCAAATCCGATTTTATATGAGTTTCCAATTCATTTTCGATCAAACATTTTTATTGCCCTCAGGAAATTGAAGTAATATAAAAGTTGTCTATATGTTAATCTGCGCATAGTCCTCCGGGTTTATCCTGGAGTAATTAACCCGTGTGCTAGACCTAGGTTATCTAAAGGCAAGAACGGCTAGAACTTGACCTGTTTATAAGGACTATAGTTGCTGAAAGTTAAAAGCTACGGTATGTTGATATTCTCTTGACATTTACTCCTTATTCGATAAGATCATTATTAATAAATAAATAATATATAATTTAACTAGGTGCTGCTCGTGGCTTCGCCCCGTATAATTTTTCAATACAAAAGTTCCTAAAATACTGACGATAGCATCATCTGTACGACAACAGCGCCATCTATTTAAGGAATCTGATAAAAAATGTCACAGGAGCAATTTATCAGGATAAGAGTATTCCATGTGTTAATCCAGGATGAGGTCTACCCGTGTGCTAAATTTTATCCAAATCCCTTTAGTTGTTTTTGCGTTTACTTGTACCACTTTTGTTGATGCTTACAACAGTGACTACACACTGCTGCTTGGACGCAGAAATGTAGATTGCGGTGGTAACTACCCAGGCGGACTGACATATGAGAGACCCACCACTAGTAATAATTCTCTAAATATCCTCTGAGCCGTCATTAAAATCTTTATGTAATTATCGTATCATAAATATTTGTACTTAACTTGTAAATAACTCTCCATTTGAAAACCAATTTACAATGTTATGAACAAATAACAAAAGAACGTTGGAAGCATCTCGCTGCATTTGAAACACAATTTTAAGACTGTTTTATTTCGATGTTTCTTTTTTGAATCTTTCATCGGAGCGGTTTAGTTTTCGTCTTGTTTTGCTTGTTTGTTAAGTCGATGTTTGTTATTTGAAATTGATCATACAGATGTATCGATGTACAAATGTTTGTATATTTTTGTCAATTGTAAAATAAAATTATGTCGATATAACTACCCGTAACGTCATCGTCATACTGAGCTTTGTAAATAAACATACATCACCAGTATTCCTGAAAGGGTAGGCAGCAGTGGCGAAATGTGAAATTTTCCGAAGGAAACCCGATACAACATATAGTTACTAATATGCATAAATGTGGCCTGCAAATCGTTCTAATGATAATTAGATTCTCCATAAAGGGCAACCGATAGGAATTTGGTTATATGGACCCTACGTCCCTGGTAGGCAGAGGTGCAATCAGGGCACCTATTTATCGCCTTATTTTCTCTCCTAATACAGGACGAGCCTATCGCCATATGGGGCACAAATTCCAGACTTAATTTAATGTACAGAAGACCAATGCAATATTTCCCCGACCCGGATTCGCACCGGGAACTTACAGCGGTCTCATAGCGCGCGGCCAGTACAATGCCATAAAAGCAGCTTTGATTTTATGCGATTTATACACTACTGCATTATATTACACTGTTCATGTCTCATAATGCCTAGTAATTGATTGGCTGCAGTATCCTGTGTCCACAGTGTACTGCTATTTTAGGGCCAAAATTGATCGTTAATTTTGTCAGAAATCAAAAACTCTTTTGCTACGATTACATATCGTAAACGAAGGAGAAAACGGCTCCTAACAATTTAACTTTTGTAATAAAGTACAAAATATTAGAAAAATAAAGGAAAGACAAGAAAAACTCTTCTTTAATTTATATATTTTTTTCTGAAATTATCCAATTTCGTTATTAATATCTCTATCAAGATATAAAATTAAAAATAGAATTGCGATACCAAAAAATATAACAATAAATATACAACATATTTAAATACTACGTTAAAACAATTCACTACATATCGTCTAACCGTACCCCGAAAAGGAATAATTAGCAAATTGTTCCAACATAGTCGCGAACTAATAAAGGATGTAATAGTCTGTGTCTTTCGTGGTTCTAATCTAGAGTACCGTTAATGGCATGTAAGGTACGAAATATTAGTTGGGGAAAGTGTCTTACCTGCTACCCAAACGCCTACGTCGTCTACGGCTCAGTCGGTCTCCTGCCGCCGTAGCCGCCGCTACGCTGCTACGAGCTACGAGCTACGTAAACTTTGAATACGCAACTACGCCATTGCGATATATCTTGCTACGAAAAATATTTTAAAAAGATATCGTATTTAAGAAATAATTATTCTGTTTGAATATAACATTCGTGTGACTTTTAATTTTGTTAAAATGTGATAGAAATGAAATTCGGTGGTGTTAAGACATGGAAATGTATAAATAGTGCATTCGATGTGTCTTGTGATAATGGTAAGTAAGATTATATTAATAGCATTATGTAAAAATATAAAATAAACATATGATCTATAGATAATTGTGTCTGTAAAGGCATTGTGTAAAAATTACAAGATAAAAAAACATAGTCTACAGATTTCTGGAAAAAATAATTTACATACTAATTATTTCTTAATATTCACCCACACAAGTTCAACCCTTTCGACATTAAAATTAATTTTCACATCGTATTAATTATATATGATAACGACATTCTGATAAATTCCTAATATACGAACATCTTAAACTGATATATTTTCCATTTCTATTTAACATTTTATTTTATTTATTTTTTATAACCATCTAACGTTATTAATTACATATAAATATAATATTTCTACCTCAAATTAATTTTAAGCGAAAGGTCTGAAATAATTAGACGCACGCGAATCAGTAATTAAGTTAATAGTTTGTGTAATTTAAGATCTCTGAGCATTATTTATTTCATTTATTCATTTCAAATACAGACTTAAGAGGTATACAGTATTTGCTAGTGGCACCCAAACTAAGCTACGCATGTATCTTGGCTGCCATAATAAAAGTAACAATATAAGTTATTAGCTGTAAGCAGAAAACAATGCAATTATAACTCATTATTTTGCTCTTAAATGTTTTGAGGCACGAATATTACACGTCTTATAATATTATTTATCTCATGCAGACAATTACTACTTTTGCTGGTGGTAGGATATATTTTATATCCGCCCTTATGCAACCATCCTACATAACTCATGTAAGTGTGTTGCGTTTCGGGATCAGACTGTGTATATACGTTTCCAACAGGCCGGCATAATTGTGTCAACTGTCGAGGGGTAATCTGTAGTTAATCGACATTCTATTGAACCCCACACCATTTACCATCGGGTGCAGTGGGGTAATTCACCGTGCACGTTTAAAAAAATTATATAAAAAAGTAATTACAGACATACTAGGTGGTCCATTTTAACACGACGGTTCAATTAAAATCTTATAATTTGGCTTATGCTAATTGCACATGCACAGGTAATATGGTTTCATTTAAAATGACCCTATATTTTGTCTCACTGCTGGACACGAGCCTTCTATACTACTGAGAAGAATTAGGTCGTAGTCCACCACATTGGCTTAGTGCGGATTGATAGACTTCACACACCCTCAAAATTCCTATAGAGATCTTTTCACATTTCCTCACGATGTTTTCCTTCACCGTTAAAGCAAGCGATCATTTACAAAGAAATCACACATGGTGTGTGCCCTTGGAATTTGAACCTACGGACAATCGTCTCGGCAGTCCGTTCTACTCTCAACTAGGCTATCGCCACTTCTAATGTCATCTATGTTTCATGATTGTTCAAAATATTTAAATATCCAGCTAAATGTCGGCAAAATTGTATTATGTCAAATATTAAACAAGATTTGTCTAACCTATTTATATTTTTATAGCATTAAAAAGAAAACAACAAGAAACATTCCATCATTTGATAAACAGCAATAAAGATAACATCCCACCTTACGTAAGCAACATTAGATTTGCATAAAACACGAGGCAACCACAATTATCCTTTTTAGTCTTCGCCGGCGTAAACATTAATTGTGATTAATCTGACCCTATTCATGTTTTCCACGTGACGAATAATAAGGAAAAAACATTTGCGGGTTTTCTGACGATATTTGGGGTGGTCACAAGGTCAGACAGATGGAATTAGATCAAAATATACGTTTTTTGATTTGTGATAATTAAATGACTAGCGTATTATTTATATCAAAATTTTCTATGTTTTTCGATTTATATTATAACTAAGTTGGTTCGACCTGGAATTTTCGCACAATATGGATAAGTAGCGGGAACAAGGATAGGCAGTTTAAGACAGGTCCGTCTGGAAATCTTTGGGGGAGTCTCATGTTTAGGTGTGGACTTTATGTGGCTGATGATGATGATGATGATGGATAAACTCGCCCTACCACACCATTCGACGCAACTGGTACATTTGCGCCTCTGCATACCACTTCGAGGGTAAAGGCGTAAACTTATGTACGTATGTATGAAAAATTCATGTCCCTCTTGAATTTTCTATATTACAAGTTACTACAGGTGTAAAGAATCTTTTGTCTTATTGAAACTAATGACGAGACGAGCATGCTGCTCGCTTGAATGCTCCCAATACTACCACCCATAAACAATAGCAACACCATACAGAACTTTGACGTATAAATCATCGCGTAGTACTCTTCTGTGCTCGTCAATCTGAGACACAATGTGATAGTCTCATAATGCTCTCATTTTGTTGGTGCTAGGGTATATTTAATATCTACTCGGATACCGACCACCGCACACAAGTTGTTAAAACCCGCCATAGTGGTCCACGTAGTCTGTTGCTGTTACGGGCTCAGCCTGTGTATATCGGGTTCCAGCAAGCCGGCATAATTGTGTCGACTGCCAAGGGTTGATCATCTCTCGACAGTCGACATTCTTTGAACCCCACTCCACTTACCAAGATGCAATGGGTCTCTTTATCGTGCTCGTATAAAAAAAATGTCCAGTACTTACACTGGCTTCAATTTCACCCAAACCTAAACACAGCAGTACATGCAGACTGATACTTAGCGGTAAAAAGAGACATTACGGTAGTGCCTACCCAGACGGACCATCGCATACGAGAGTTCTACCACCAGTCAGCAGAACTTGATGTTAAAGAACCACCACAGCCAATAAAACAAAGAGTAACAGTGGCAAAGGGTCCTTATAACCGGACTCCTGCCGGACTTCCCTTTCATACTTTATATAAAATCTAAATTATCAAACGATTTTCGGATCGCTTTCATGCATATGAGTACCTATATGTTGTGTTAGGTTCTCTTTAGGAAAATTGTACCCTTCGTCTGCATAGTAACCATTAAGAAAGACGGATAATGATTGAAAACGCGGGAAGGGTATATGAGGCCTCTGGGATCGAAAAAGAAGTGGATCTACTGGAAATTGGTCTTACATCCGTCTCATAAAATGATAAAGGATAAATACATTACCAAACAAAAAGTGATACAAAAGGGATCGCCGGTAATGATGAGGCCGCTTATTGTACATTATAGATCTAATATAATGAATTGAAGGAATTAGGAAGAAGGAAGTAATCAAACAAGATGAATAAATCTTGTTTGATTACTTCCTGAGGCAATTCTGTGCGCTCGGCCTCCACATCCAATACATGCACGGGGGATATTTGTCGCAGTTCTAGTCACACAAGTTAAGTGTGTAAATCTTATAGTTGCTAATTCACATTGGGGCTTATAAGGCTCGCGAACATTTCCAGGCCTTCTGCCCTCCTTCCATCCTAAGAAGTTTCCTTATCTTCCCGCACACTTCCTTCCCAGCTATCCCATTCCAACTTTCAAGTAGGTCCCTGCAGTCGCTAACCAGGTATCCAGTATCCCCTTCCCAGATTTACCCCCAGTAATGACTGCGGGATCGAAAAACTTGTTTGTTTTTCTTTTAACGATGGTCACAATAAAGAGTATTTGTATTGTGTACATATAATTATATTACTCAAACTCGAGTTGACACTAACACCCACATTTCAGCTCAAAATATCACTAGATCAATGGAACGAGATATTAAATAACTAAACAACATTGCTCGAAGGCAACTCAAAATAAATCTGTCTGACGTTGACGGTAATTTTTAAGAAATATTTTCATTCCTTACCGAGGTACCTGATGAAAAATGCAAGCGAGACCAAGATACAAATAGAATTGATTCGCGGTCCAAACTCGACATCTCGGGAAACCATTACTCGTGTGACGCAACTTTTAAAATATTTGATCGTGGAAAACTGTATTTGGTAGAGAAAAAATCTTATTAGAACTATTTGAAGTGTATTATCAAGAGGTAATTAAATAATTGCCTCGGTAGCACAGTTGTACTACATGCGCGGTACGACAGCTCTCTGAGGTCTTGGATCTGAGGTCATCATCACATACATCAGATGCATCACACATACACAACATCACGCATTCATCCCCCAAAGGGCATGCAGAGGCCCAACCAGGGCACCCACTTTCGCCAAGAGTGTTCCGTCCCATGATGTGATAGGGGACGAGCCTCTGGCCATATCGGGCACAAATTTCGACTCCGGACTGATTCTGAGCAGAAAACCCTAATATCATTTTGCCCGACCCGATTCGAACCCAGGACCTCAGAGCGCTGCCGTACTGAACCAGTACAACTACGCCACCGAGGCAGTCAAAGAGAAATCTCGTGAAAAGAACTCACAAGTTAAAATGTCTAATCTACGGGTAGACATTAATTTTATTTATTCATATTACCATGACATATTGCGCACGTGACTTACCCGG
>NW_023594415.1:0-14242 GCF_014839805.1 Manduca sexta
TATTTGTATAAGCTAGACCTTATATTCCATTCCATAGATTTTAATTTTCAAAAACAATACAGATATTTGACATCTGTTTGACATAAATAAACAAAGCGCGCACAAGGGCGCAATATTTAATACAATGCGCAAGATCAAATATAATATTGCACATTTTTTGTCTTGGCGCAAATATATCGTTATAATTTTGTGCAGTATAACATTGATATCCCAAGTAATTGTTTTAGCGAACGTTTTTTATAAACTTAATTGAAAACTCTTTCAGAACCTCTCAGAAGTTGTGTTAGACAGCTACAATGTTTGCCTTTCGTCGTATTCCGTTCAAGCACAGTGTAACGTTCAAGCAACAATGTCGAAATGAGTCTATATTTCATCGTGGTGTTCAATATTTTTTTAAGAAAAATTTATTGCTTACGAATAGTCTAACCTCTGGAGGGTTTTTGGCCATTGGTGATTTGATACAACAAGAAATTGAATTTCAATCAAAAATTTTACCCGAAAGATATGATTGGCTCAGAGCAGGTAATGTTTTTTAACGTATAATGCACCATATAAATCAATAATAATAATAATAATATCAGCCCTGTATTATATACTTGCCCACTGCTGAGCACGGGCCTCCTCTACTACTGAGAGGGATTAGGCCTTAGTCCACCACGCTGGCCTAGTGCGGTTGGTAGACTTCACACACCTTCGAAATTCCTATAGAGAACTTCTCAGATGTGCAGGCTTCCTCACGATGTTTTCCTTCACCGTTAAAGCGAACGATAAATTCACAAAGAATACACACATGATTTTTTAGAAAATTCAGAGGTGTGTGCCCTTGGGATTTTGAACCTGCGGACATTCGTCTTGGCAGTCTGTTCCACACCCAACTAGGCTATCGCCTTCAATAAATCAAACTGCAATATATTGCAGTTCTATGTGTCTATAATATTATTCTTATTTCAGCTCGTGTGTTTATAGTGGGCACATTAATGGGTCCTATGCACCATTATTATTATATTTATTTAGATAAAATATTGCCCAAGGCAAACTTCAAAACTGTATTCACAAAAATACTATGTGATCAAGCAGTTGTATCTCCACTTACTATATTGTGTTATTTCTATGGAATGGGAATCCTTGAGAATAAATCTTTAGAGGAAAGCAAGGATGAACTTGTAAAGAAATTTAAATATGTGTACTTGGTATGTAGCATAATCTATATTTCCCACTTAACCTTCAAAATTAATTTATTTTCTGTTAAGTCCTCTTAAACTATACATTTATTTTCACATTTTAAAATTAAATTTGTATTCAATTCCTCTTTTGTCCTATTTTATTGAATAATTGACAATATGATGACATTGGTTGACAATATTATTAATAGGGGTTTGGATTGATATTGTTTTTTGTATTTACGTAACTATTTAATTATGTGAAAATTAGCAAGCTAAAAACAATCACAAAATAATTTAGTAATATCCTACATACTTATATTCTTGTCTCTTTCTTACAAGAAAAAAATATTCAGAGTATGACAATCATTAGGTTATACAATCTTGTCTGTATGTAATTTTTGTTATTATTGGTATTACTATTTTCCAACCCACTTTTATCTAAATTAATAATATTTAAATGCAATATAAATAATATTTTTTTATAAGTCAAATTGTAAGAATTTTTCTTTCTTTTTCAGGGTGACTGCTTGTATTGGCCACCAGTACAATTCTTAAACTTTTACTACTTACCCACGCATTACAGAGTCTTATACATTAATTTAGCAACAATGATATTTAATATATTCCTATCATTTATGAAACATTTTGATCAACATTAAACATCTGTGACCTTTTAACTTATTACAATGATATAAAACTATTTTTTGGATTTCAATGTCTAACATTTGTGTAAACACAAGAAATCATTATGCAAACTAATTACAATGTATAATATACATAAAGTATTCTTAAAGTATTTGTAATTAAAGATATTATAGACAAGGTTATTTTTGTATATATTTTATGTTTGTGAGAGTTTATAGAAAATAATTATTCATATGTCTGGCTTAGTGCCTATTAAATATAAAAACAAGTAGGTGCTAATTTTTTCAAAAAAAAATATTATTAAGTACTTATATGAATTCCCAAGTTTGCTGCATATGCCCAGTGTTTCAGGCACTTCAATAAATAATCCCAAACTCAATCTTCAAACTGATTCTGAAAATGAACCAATCAAAATAACTCCTTTGTAAACATGTCAAAAATATTTTTCTGATTCGTATGAGCTGGATAAAAAAATCGATTGGGATTGTTTATTGCAAATGGCGGTTAATAAAAATGACATCTACTTGTCTTATTGTTGCAATTCTACAAGATGCAAGTTGATATGGAGGATGAGAAAAGTATGAATTGTAAAGTCGAGAGCACATGTTCCTCCACCACTTCCCCTTTCCGCTTTAATAATAATATAGAGCAGAACGTAATTTACCCTACGGAAAATTAGGAATGGAATATGTGAATTCATTAGAGTTTCGACGTATAGGAATGATCGATCAAGAAAGTTAAGTCAAGTCAAAAGCTTAGGTCTTTGGTTGGTTACATTTGGCAACTTTTTTAGAATCTATGGGATAGGGGGAGAGCGGGGGCAGCTACCTTTCCCTTGGCGACGTAATCTTAAGTTTTTTTTAGTAAATACAGAAATAAACGTATAATTAAACAAACACTGTTTCATATCCACTATGACATTTAATTACATAGGATATTAAACCATAAACAGACTGTGTTTTATTAAATTACTGTAGCATCATTACAAAAGTATACAAAATGTATACCTATTGCTTTTATCTTGCCATGGACATTCAGTAGATAAAAGGTTCACAACATTGACGTAAGTATATTCTATAGACACGAACGTCCATATAAATTATTTGTTCAAAATCTGAACTAAAATTGCAATCAAAACGTCAATGTTATAACCAATTTATTCACATGAACAACAAATAATTTTACTTATTTGACTAATATTTTTTATTCACATCCAGGTTTACACTGTACATAACCACTCGCTATCAATATTGAAATCATACTGAAGTCAGGAGTACAGATTGGAGTATATTTGAGTCGAACACAATGCGTGTACGGAACGCCAGATCTAGTACGTAGTACATAAGTAATATACATCGATTGCTCACAATAATTATTATATTCCAAAAATGTTAGGTTTCTAACGAAAACTGGCTGAATATATTTAATTTTATGTATTTTTAATGTTATCATTACATCCATTACAGAAATTAGATATTTTAAGCAATATTCCGTGTGGGGGTTTTTATTTTAATTATTTTATTCCTGACCAGTAAATACTACTTCCTGACTAGATAAATAGAACATCAAATCATATAGGATCATTTTTTATTGTGGTCAATTAGCATAATTTGCAGGTAAGTAAAAATAATGCTTACCATGCATGAATTCATGTTCGTATATTTTTATAATTAGCAAAATTTTAACGTAGGTACGTAAATATACTGCTTAGCAGGCATGGTAGTCGAAAACCATGCTCATAAATGAATACTGATTATTATGTTATTTTTTAAAGTAAAAATAAACTCAAAGATATTATCACAAATCAGTATAGACATACTTTCTCGAAGTCAGTACTGTACCGTTTGGCATAATTGAGCCTAATTCATCATAGGTATTACATATCCTATTGCTTTTTATAGTATTTAAAGTACTGTGAAATACTCCATGTTTCATTAGGTGTGCGCTTAGATTAGACTATCTAGGAAGGACGCGCCATGTGTGTTTTGTTGCAAACAAGAAAATTCTGTCATTTTCAATGTAACTACTTAGAAAGAGCAATATATTATACTATATCGATTTGTGTCGTTATAAACGCACACTTAACAGTTATTATAAATTTACGTATAAGCATTTAGTTTAATACTTTGATAGAAAGGAATGATCACACAAGGCGCGTACTTTTATATATTGTCTAAGGGTTTTAATATCTGGTTACAAAACATTATTTTTCGGTTAGAATAACTAAATACAGATAACTGTCTATCGAATATATTATCTAAGCCACTATATTGATATCCCACAGTTTTGAAAAGATGTCCAGTTTATTTCAAAAGTTGATAGATGAATTGCACACTGGCACTATGAATTCCTATTTTCAGCACTTACAATATTATATTTTAACCCCAACACATAGTCCAATCATCTATTCTTGTCTGTAGTTTCACTACTATACTATATAACGATAATGCTGGTCCTAGGGGAAGCCCGAGCCCTCTAACGATGTCGGCGCGGCGTGCCATACATAGAGCTGGTCCATCGAATTCCTAAAAATAAAGAAAACGATTACTGTGATTTTATCCTCAGGTATGTACAAGATATTAAATATCTTCTCAAAGTAATCAATAAAGTTACATCATAAAAAAAGTGACACATATTAAATCTATTAAAAAATTACAAAGAATTTACAAAATAATACTTGCCTGTTCTTTCAATATTGGTGCAGCCTCAGGATGATGTTTTGAAAAATATTGAAACACGTCATCTGTAGTCCAATTTGTTATATCAGGTATATTTGGATCTATAGGAGTATCTTCTGACAACTTTGATGGTGCTCTATCTAATTCGTGTGGTTTTAAGAAAGGATCTAAAGATGGTGAGTTTTGAGCTATGTATTCAATATTCCTTGGTATTATTGCAGGCGAGCCAACTGCAGCCGGCCGGAATTCTAGACAGTTATGGCACTCCCACTGGTCCCAGGCTATATGTCTCTCTGGTATTCTAGGAGCGTGACAAAGTGCGTGATAAGCGTCTGAACATATACTGCACACCGTGAGAATACCCTGCAATGAAGAATTTGAATTTGGATAAAAGTTATATATAATTTTTATTGTCTTAAACAGTTCATAAGAGGTTGGAATGGGACATTTGAAAGTATGTAATTAGTAATTACAGATAAATTTCTTACACGAAGACGCGCCTCAGGATTTTCCCTAATGATAAGTGATTATCGTATTATGTACCTATATGTATGACGTTATTCATCGTATTACTGTAAGCAGTAATACGATGAATAACGTCAGAAAAGCAATATCATATTATATGATACTGAAAACAGATAGGATTATAATTCAAAAGTTTGGTATAAGTATCAACTAGAAGTGGTGGGGCGCGTCTTTGTGGATGAAATTACCTATACCACCCTACAAGGCTACATGGACAACTATAGATTTGTATTGGGTCAGGTGATTCTGGTAAGAGAGAATAGTAAAAGAAATGCAAATTATCAGAAGCCTGATATCGAAATAATACTATTTTTCGGATTTTATCGCGTTTTTTATATTATATTCATAGGCTCGGTACAGACTCGTACTATGATAACGTCGGAAGAAAATTATAGGTAATATAAAAAACTACGATAAATGCCACAAACATAGTTTTAGTTCGATGGTCAACATTCGCTTGAACATAAGAAATCAAAAGACTTTTGAGAACTCCAGCAATCATCAATGTCAGTTAAATTCTGTTTGGTCTAAATTCTAAAACATGATTGTTGATAATGATTACTTCTTAACCGAATTTCAGCCACGGCGGCCAATCTTAACGGAGAGCCAAGTACGCAGAAGATATTGTAGTGCACAAGTGTGTGTGCGCAGTACACAGCTGCCTTCTCTGTTCGTTCATTCTCTTAGTCTGGTGAAACAGCAATCCATGACCTGTGAGAGATCAGGCGCAGGAACAAAGGCTTTACATGCTTTCCGAGGCACGGGGGTATCACATCGCCAACTCCCCAACTCTGAGCTGCGACTGAGTAATTTTAAGATTGAACAACCCTGTCACAATTATTTTGCCCGACCAGGGATTCGTACCCGAGACCTCAGCACGGTTGTCGTACGCGTACCGTGTACGATTAAAACTACGCCACCGAGACAGTCAATTTTAAAACGTAGGTCAGTCTACAAAATATACTTACCTCCGAAGTAGATCAACGTTAGAACTACATTAGCCCGATATGGGATACGTATGTCTATCTCGACGTTTCGGATCTTTAATATGGTAACTAGTATCATAAAGCTACAGTTGAGTGTGTCCAAATGTGACGAATGGTTGGCGAGTACGTGTGTTTGCATATCTCAGATGCTACGCACGTGCAAATTTGTTAGCTTTCTGTTTAAAAAGAATAAGTGTCCGCGAACTCCACGTGTGCTTAATGCTAGACATTATTAAAAGCGCGTAAACAATTGTATTGTAAGAACTGCACGCAAGCGGCGCGTTCGCCATATTTGGAGGCACCCCGTAGGTTCTAACAATACCATATTTTCGTCGGCGTTTGACTGAATGCGTGATGTTTTTACATTTCAACGCATCAGCAACGCTTAGATCTGCGGTTATTTATAGAAGACATGCATTGCAGGTTTCATACAATTAAGAAATTAAAAAACTTACAGCATCATTTGTTTCGCAACAAACAACACATGTCTTGCAATGTGGACATTGCCACGTGTTGTCTGGACGAGGCTTTAGAATTCCCGAACCCGATTGTAGGCAACGCAAATGTGCTTTATTGTTACAATCTCTGCATTCTATTAATCTGTCATTTGATCCTCGAGGTTTTTGAATTCGACAAACAGAGCACACTCCCCCTGACTCTTCATGTGGAAGGGAGTCATCCTGTTCTATTTCATCACCACTCCCATCAAAAGATAATTGACTTTCTGACAATGTTGTACCTTCTTCTTTTATATGACCAGCAATCATCAGCCTCTTCTTAATAGTACTTTTATTTAAAGAACCCACTGGTCTCCCTCGTTTCCTTTTGCTGGGTACATTGTTATCTGATGGATCAAACACTTTCTTGGCCATTTTACGTCTTTCCCCTACTCTTACACCGGCATTCCTGGTAGTGCTACTGCTAGGTCCACTGCTACCAGCGCCACCACCACGTTTTTTGGGCCTGCCTCTCATTCTTTGAGGGGATGATCTACATGACGAGTTTGCAGAAGAAGTCATCTGGAACATAAATGATCTAATATTTATTTAAATTATTGTTTCAATTTAATTTAAATTTTACATTGGTTCAAAAATTAATTAGGATAAATTATTTGCTGATGTGACACAATCAATGACAATTGACAGCAAAGAAACTTCAATATCAAAAATATTATATTGTGACATTGCATAAATAAGGTTTTAAATTTCATCTGAATCATGAAAATGTGCATGAGCTTTATTGCAAGAATATCTAGAGTCTTCAGCAAGTCTTGCTGATTCTTAACGCGAATATTTCCTTCTAAGGGCGGATTATGCTAGCATATTCTATAGAGCATGGAAATAGCACCTGTACTGTGGTTTTAACAAGAAGCTTTTAATTTTTCTATTATATACACATCTGTGATTAAAATTATGTGTGTAATGACTGTTATGTTCCAGTTTGAAGGATATTGTAGCCAGTGTAACTAGTGGATATAATGAGACTTAACATCTCATGTCTCAGGATGGCAAGCGCAGTGGAAAACAAACCATACTTTGTAATCCAATGTGTTTGGATGGTGTTTTATTGTTAATAGGAGGTCCTATTGCTTATCATCAGGCAAACAATAAGCTCGTCTCATCATTCAAAGAAAAGAAAAAGTAAACTTATGGATTAAAAACTAAACAACCTTCAAAAACTAGAAAAAAACAAAAGCAATTATATATTATAAACAGATTACTAATTTTGACTCAGTAACCAATTTAAATAAAATAAATATATTTCAATTGAAGATTGTTTTATATATATTTTCTTGGGTTTTACCTGGCTTAGCAATTTTAACTGGTCACTACTTCAAAATTAGTAGCCTGTATATAAAGTAAAATAAAATATTTTTGGTTTTAGTTGTTTTATGAGGGTGGTAAATTATTTTCTTGGAATTTTTTTTTGTGTTAGTAAAAAATGAACCCAACACAACACTAGAAAGTCACATAATAGCATAAATTTGATTTCATTCACATGGAGGATATATTTATTCCAGTTATTCTGATTCAAAATCAAACATTTATGTTTGGAAAGTATGATTGAGCAATTATTTTATGCAAATGCAGATGCAAATAATTATAACTAATTGCATCTGGTTTTCTTTTCCAGAATATGATATTTCAATTTAGTAAGAGAGCAAAGTAATTTATAACTGATATATTAAGTATGTACCTTAGTATTGGAATCCACACATTCAAATTTAAAACTGTCAGAACTATCACCATCATGATCAGCTGGACCCAGAGCCAAATTACCATTTTGCAACTTTACAAGGCTGCCAGGCGACAACTCCTTGTTGTGATAACTTCTAGTTGTTTCTTAGAATATTTTGACTCTTGTGATGCTGCAGCTTTAATAAGATCCTCAAATGCAATCCCATTTTCTAAGTAACTTTGATCTTGATAAATTAGAGTAGCTATAGCTGATGTTATGATTCTACGTTCACTTGTACCAATTGCAGACGCCATACCTAAAACATTTATTTGGAAATATATGGAAAGAACAAAGGATTAATTAATATAGCATTACATAAGGTAGAACAAGTATGACCATGTTCCTGTATGACTTAAGTTGGCTGGATACACCTCAGTCTTCCACTTTGAATATATTCATTATCATAATCATAGTAGGAATAAATAACTTACTAGTATTTTTGTTGGATTTTTTTCGCCACTTCGCAGCGTTCCTGTAGCTTACATTATCTTTATAGTCAACTTTAAATATACTTTTTCTTTTTAAACAACGCTTTAGATCTGCTTTTGTATCTTTTGGTGGTACTTTATAACACTTCAGCATAAACTTACAAATCCTGTTTGCATCTGGACGCGATTTTCGAGAGCGCAAATGATCTATTGCAGCCAGAATTTGATTTTTATACTTTATCTCTGACATTTCTGTAATAAATACATTTCTTACTAATTTAAATACATATTTAGCCTAGGATTAGGGGTAGGTATTCAAGACTAACTTATTTAATTATGTTCGATTAGCAATAAATACCTGTGTAAAATCATGCCGGCGAATTTAAACCACGCACCTAGATCCTTTTATATGCCCTTATTTATCGAATTATAAATAATTGTCGAAGATAATCTTCACCGTGTTTTCTGCAACTTGTACGGCAAGGTAGCTTTAAAAAAGTAAAAGATTTTTATAGAGAGGAAATATTCGTTTACACTGAACAAATTCCAAACTAAGGTAGGTTATGCAGAAAAATATAAGGCGGACTCTTTTAAATGTAACTACTTCTGCTAAAATAAAAAGGGACAAATATATTAATTGTAGGTACTTACCTAAAACTTATTTGACAAATAATTTATGGGAAAGCTTACTTTAGTGATGTTTATTTGTCTATAACGCGATTTTTTTATCGAAATAAATGTAAGTTATTATTTTTTTTCTTAATTGGGATGATAAAGTGTTATTCAAGTGATCATCATCAATCATCATAATATGTTTTTTGACTCGTGTTGGTGAATTTGAGATATTCATAAATTATACGATTTGACGACGATCGCACGGAAAGTTGCATCATTATTATAGTGGTTCAATTCTCTAAATTACTTTCACAAAATCATTGTTACTTTTAAAAAATAATAGACAAAATCAATTCGAGATACAAAATTTTGTGATGTAACGAAAAATCAATTCACATCACTATGACGATTTTCGACTTTTGTATTTTGCAGAAAAGACAAATGTGAAACTAGACTGTATGGTCGAAAGGCCTTTATAGCCTGTCCTCTGGACGAATAAAAGAAAGAAAAAAGGCTGTATGGCTAAGAGCCTTTGCCTTCTCCTTAAGGAGTAAATCAAACCAAAAAAAAAAAAAAAGAAAGAAAAATATATTTTGACATTTTGTCATGTGCTTGTCACAAGTATTATTTTTTGGTTGTTTCTAAATTTGTATCGAATAGTGTTATTATAGATTTTTACGGATAAATTCCATTTTGTAGATTAAATTCCGTGTGATGCAACTAGAACTTGAAAATGTTTTCAACGTCTCTATTTCGTCTACATTTGACTTACTGTAAAACAAATTTTTTGCGCCTTGCATACTATTCTTCACAACCGGAACGTATTACCAAAAAAGAACTATGGAAAATAGTTAATGTTGCAATTATAGGAGCACCGAATTCGGGAAAAAGTACTCTAATTAACAATATTACGGAACGTAAGGTAACATTTTTTTTTTAATAATTCGTTTGTATGACTTAAATAAACGTTTTTATTAAAAAATAAGTGATCCATAATCCATTTAAAATCATCATAGTGGTAATAAAAAAGAATAAAGTTTCAATATTTTAATTAAAAAAATACATAGGATTTAATTTTTCTCTTTAAATATTATTTTGATGATCCAGGATTCAAACATGATTATATTTTTGCCTTTATAAAAGTTAGCTCGAAATAAAATACCAAAAAAAATCTACAGTAAAAGTAGCCTGTTTTTCACTATAAACTTTGTTACTGCAAAACTTCCTAACACATTGAATGTTTATATTAATGAAAAAGTGCCAGTCTCAATATAAACAGTCCCCTGGTATTGTGACTGAGAGAGAACAGAAGAAGTAAGTAGATTTTTATTAAAAATAATATTATACAATATTATTGGCAACATTTATTATATAATTTACAAATATCTCAATAGCATTATGTACAATTTTATTGGTACCAATTCATTGGGTTTTACTACTAGTTGGTACTGTCAGAATCAAAATTTCATGAACAAGTTCAAATTCCCATACTTTATGTATGGATAAGTTGCTTGACATGGATATATTGTTCTAGATTGCTCATTATTTTCTGTCATAAAAAATTAAACATTTATAAAAAAATTCTCTTATTACAGATATAAATTACCTAACTCTATGATTGAGGCTTGCCACAAAAGCCTGAGATGTGCAGATGTAATTGGAGTAGTTCATGATATATCAAATAGATTTACTAAAGACAGCCTTCATCCTGATGTTTTATCTATGTTGAATATTGTAGAAGATATACCAAGTTTTCTTATTCTAAATAAGGTAATTATTATCTATACTAATATATAAAACTGAAGAGTTTGTTAGTTAGAACATGCTAAGCTTAGGAACTACTAAACTAATTTTGAAAGTATTACACCACTAAGAAGCTACTTTAGTCCTGAGTGATGTAGGCAATATTTTAAAGAGTTTTTATTTTTACTGAGATATTGATAGTAATATTATAATTATTGTAAGTTATTTATACAACTTCTCAGTAAATCAAAGTACAAGATCCATGAAGTAATAGAAATAACTCTACTTTTCTAATATTTAACAGCTGAAATTTAGTCTATAATTTTTTATATTGTAGGTGGACAAATTAAAACAAAAGGCAGCAGCTTCTGGTAACCATAAGGAATCTGACAAATGGTTTCATTGCGGCAATCCAGTACCTGGTTCAGAAAAGCTTAGTAAAAACAAACCTGATAAAGGTTATAGCAACTTTTCTGATGTTTTCATGGTTTCGCTTTGAATGGCGATGGTGTTGCTGATATTAAGGTATGTAGAATCAAGTGATGCTTAACCCTGCTTACTTTCCTTATAAAACTTCATGGCCTTTTGTAGCAATATCTACCTACTACTAATTATTCTTGTATTTAGAATTTAAAAATATATGCCAAATGTAACACTCATGAATTGGTATGTATGTTAAGCAATGCGCCCATATTAATCCTACACATGAGAGATAACTAATTTTTTTCCATAGACAGCTTTCAAAATGTTGCTGGTTCCAGTAGACCATGCCCCTTACAACCCTTATTAATATTATATGCCTACATTTATAGGTGAAGTTAAGGCAACATTTTAGTATTTTTCTATCACAACAGATAAATTTTCGTGGACCCCCCTTACGAATTGTGAACCTGGGGGTCACAATTCGTAAGAGGGTTCTCTGGGGGGTCTACCTGGACGACTTTGGGAATCAATGCCCTAGTTAAAAATATACTTATCCATTAGATTAAACTTATTGTTGATTGTATTTCTATAACAGCAATATCTCATAAATAACGCCAAGGAGGGAAGACTACACTACTCACCAGAGGAATGGACAGATCAATCTCCCGAATCACTTATTGAGGAAGCAGTCGGGCAAAGTTCTTAGATTTTTACAGCAAGAATTGCCATATAGTTTAAAGATACAATTGGAGTACTATGAAGTCGACGAGAATGATAAAATCATCTGTTCAGTGTCTGTTGAGTGCCCAACAGAGAGAATTATGAAGCTGATCAGTGGTGCTGGAGGAGGCAGACTGCAGCAAATAAGATCCCATGTTAGAAATGATTTAGTTGAATTGTTTAAGAAAATAGTGGTATTAGATATCCATTTAAAAGTTAAGAATAAATCGTTGTTAGATGTCGAATCTGTTTAGTTTATTGTGATAAGTTAATGTAAATAACACATTTTGTAACACAATAAAATTGTTATAAAATAAAAATATATTGTTTATTTTAAAAAGCTTACAGTATCCAGAATCTATCTATAGGTACCGTTTTAGATTATAATTGCAGTTACCGTTAATATTATTCAATAAAAATTTAATAAAAAATTCGAATAAGGGCCGACACAAACATCTTACAAAGTAAAAATATAAAATGTGTTTCCGTCCTTAAACTTCAGTATAGGTACCTCGTAATATTTTGACCCAAACATTCTGGAGTCGAGTATTTTCATTTCAATCTATGGTTCGGTTTCCCGGCGCGAGAATGTTTGTTTTGTGTATTGGAATTTTTATTTGTAATTATTTAAAAAAATAATTTACTATTTTTTCCAGCATGAGCTTCGATCAATATCATATGATTACACACCTTAAACTCACCTATTTGCGTCGGGGTTAAAAACGGTACCGTAGCCTGTAGGCGGTGCATCGGTAACTATCGATATCTATCTATATATCGAGTTACTCACTTGTCTCATTACTTAATAGCAGTGTATTTGTGCTGTGAAATTCGAGTTTCTGGGTTCGATTCGCAAGTCGGGCAATGAATGTTCAGGTTCTAAGCGGCAGATCTTTAGGAAGATCGAGACCCTGGGCGGCTGTACCGTACGCCACCATCTAAGACTACCACTACACTTAGACCTATTATGATTTATCAAATTTTATATCTTCGAATTCCGAAGTTTTGTTTTAAGTTACGAATAATACACACCATGTGGGAGCGAAACTATTATCGATAAAACCAATATTTCCGTTTTGGCAGTCCATTCCACTTCGCTAAATTAGTGTGCATACTGCTGCGTCATATTACGTTAGAGCGGTGTAATACCGCGCATCCAATACAGCTAAGTATGCTACCTAGTTAATTATTATCAAGAACATAGTTCTTATTCTAAGATTCTAGAGTCTAGACTCTAGAGAGCTAGAAGGTCTAAGCTCGAAGCGTATTTTAAGCATAAGTCAAAGAGAATTAGATACGAACTTAGCATAGGCTTTCCGTAGTATTCTAATGCTTTTTGGCACAGGCGGACTAAGGTCTTTGTTCTTACGTAGTATTTGTATGCACTTTGGTCTTTCTCTGCGCCTCAGTCTGCGATCTTAGCTGTGCTAGGGACCATAGATTTAAATGTCTCTATGCTAGAAAGCGAAAATTATTATCTACCTTACCTAAGAAATTGGGTCTCGACCTCAGAACAATGACAAGCACTTGACCTTATCTTATTAACTATATTTGTTTATTGTCACATTGTAGTCCTCAGATTGCAGTCACAGACGATATTAGATCTACCTATCAAAATTTGTCCATGTCTTTTCCTGCTTTGACTTTGACAAAATCATCGTATGACAACGATGGAGTCATTATCTAAAAATTTGTTTATATAATTGGACAATGAACTTTGTTTTTGTATACGCTATTATTTACTACTTGACATTGGTTAAATCACCAAAAGATGGTGGAAATCAATAATTAACTCAGGAATTAACTTGAATTGAATTTATCTACATCATGAGTGTTTTAGATGAGTGCTGTGAAGTACCAAGATGTTGCTGGTTCATAAAATTGCGACGAGGATGCATATTGATTGCGTTTTCGACTATAATTCTGCTACTTATACTCTTATTGTTACTCATATTTGTGGCTTCAGGCGTCGAAGATATGGGTTTAGGGGACTATGTGTCCGTGTATGCAGTATATTTTTATTTTATTTTATGTGTGTTTATGTTTATTGCGAGCGTCGTTTTACTGTTTGGGATTTG
>NW_023594416.1:0-14240 GCF_014839805.1 Manduca sexta
TGTAAGTACACTAGCGAATCATAAATCGAATTAGTTTGGTAATCGTTATTAAGTTAGGTAAAATATCTCTACAGTCCAACCAATATCCTTCAACTAGATTCTTTAACTCTAATATTTACCAATAAATAGACACAAATAAGAAAATATTGTTTAGTATAAGCGTACTTGTATCCAAGTGAGGGATCATCTATTTCGGGCACACCTCGCAAGGCCCACCTTGTTTTGCTCCATTGACCACGTATTCGCTAATTTTACACAACTACTTATGGAAGATTTATAGATGGAACCTGATGTGTTTATTTTATGATTGTAAATCAACGGTGATTTTACAAGCTATTAATGAATACACCAACTAAAGTTCATCACGGATTTAGTAGATCGAAAGTATAAGAAGCAACCTAGGATAGTTATTTCCATCGAATGAAAGTCAATAAGAGTATCATCGGATTGTCTTTTCCTGCAGTCAAACAAAAATATGCAAACATAAACCGAAACACAATATATTTCGGCTTAAAGCACACTCTAGGCTCTATAATTCAGGGCAATTCGAGACGCTACAAAATGATGAAGATCCCAGATAATAGATGCCATGCAGTGCATTGTTATTCAAATTTCTAACTACTATTCAAGCATGTCAAGCGCTTATTGCATAAGAAATACCTTTCCAAATATACAAAGATGCTAATCTATATTATATATAAGTCTATAATATTAATAGTAAAAGTACAAGCTAATTTATTTTTTCTCAGCGTGAGTTCTCCAATTAAAAATATCGAATTTAAACAGAGATCAGTGTTTACGTGGTATGACTGTCAAAATCGAACTGGCAGTCGATAAATATAACTCAATCCGAGCACTCAACGCGGCAATGCATCATCCAGGTGCACTAGGCTCATAAATAAAGCGCGGTCGCCCATCCCAATGTGGGCACGGCATGATGTATGGAGCGCGTAAAACATATCCCGACTGGCATGCATCATTGGATTGAAAGGGGATTATGCGATCGGGCGCGGTGCGTGTGATAGCGGGGAGCGGGCGTGATGTTTACTAATTACTTTGGCTGTATAGGTAATTTTACTTTATATAAAAGCACAAAGGAGTATATATTTTAAAAGAACTCTGCTATAATATTTAAAAAAAACGGATTAAAGTCGGCTCATTTATTTCAGAACTACAACAATATATATCAGCATCCCTCTTTGTACATTGAAGGATATAAAAAACAATATACATGTGTTTTTAAGCCAGTTGGCCTTTTTAATTAAAGCGTTTTCTATATTTAAGTTCTTATCGGATAAATAAGTGCACGTTGTAATCAGTATTTTTTTCTAGCGTATGGTCGTTGATATACGGTATGGTTTTCCACGCACCTCTGTAGTCGCTACTCTTTATCAATTAAACCACACGGTTACACCCGCCAACAGCTCAACCGCATCCGTACACTATTTCCGTACGCAGTTCAGCACACATGCGCTGCTGACTGCTTACTTTAAAAATTCATATTTTCGTATTAGAAGGAAAAGTTACACATCGACGTCTACGTTTGTAGTACAAATTTACATGTTAATTGATAAAAATTATTCCATCATTTTTCCTATGCATATTTCCCTTGCATTTTTCGTAATTTTCTTCTTAAGTATATATATAAACTTATTTCTAAGACTATCTACAGTTGTCATAATCATCAACAGGGAGCGAAGGGCTAAAGTCAGATACAGACAAATGATGTGAACAAAAATAGCACAAAAAGATATTGAGAAAAGGATACTGAAATATATCAATGGAATGGTGTAAATAAAACCGGGTCAACCGAGTATTATGCTACCCTGGTGTCATATTATGCATTGTCCGAAATCTCAACGTACAAGATCATAGAATTCATACCCGCGTCCCTTTAGAATAATGATCGTCCAACTTGCCTTTTGACAACCAAGCTGTGATTCCCTCGCTGGTATCACTAATAAGTGTTTCTATTGAGACATCGGATAACTATTGTGTTGTCGGATTCCGAACACACTCGACGATACACATTGCTTTACAGAGTTGAATATTGAATGCTGACGTCACCAGAAATAATAATAAAATTGGCTTGTATTGTCCCCTAGTTATTGCTAGGCACTGGGCTCCTCTACTAAGATATTTTAAAATAATAATTTCTTATGTTTACTTGAATGTAAGACATTGCACTAACTATTTTCCGGGATTTATCGCGGCTTTTCATATATAATTTCTCCCGACGTTTCGAAGACTGCAGCCTTCATGCTCATGGGAGGGCTGAGGTGTTGGCCGTTTGAAAAGTCAAAGTTAAAATATCTACTTATTTTTACAATTATATAAAATACATTAAAAATATATATTTTATAGCCTTAATATACTATAACTATGTAGTCACACAATGCTTGTTTTTTGGGATACAATAACTACTTAACTGAGCCCACTAGTGCATAGTTAGCACTGTAATCAAACCAGCAGTGTAGTGTGATTGAAAACCGACGAAATAGAGAATTGGTGACAATTTGCTAGCAAACAACCCGCCACGCGTCAAACACAACAATAACGAACTGAAAATATGTAGTACATAACAGTAGCGCGACATAAAACCTGTTACCTATAAAGGTATTGTCATTGATTTAATTACCCACTGTCGCTTTACTTTATTATTTATTTTGAATAATTTAAGAATGAAACAGGCAACAATTTTAATAATCTATATATTATATAAAAATGAATCCCTATTTCCTTCGGTCACGCCATCACGCGTGAACGGCTGGACCGATTATTTTTTTGGTGTGTTTGTTATTGGCAGGAGAAGGATCTTATGAAAGAAAAAGTTCAAAAATTTAAAAATTAGAAAATTTAACTTAACGAAAATATATAAGCGACGATAGCATAGTTGTGTGGAACGGTCTGCCGAGATGAATGTCCGCAGGCTCAAATCCCAAGGGCACACACACACTTCTGACTTTTCTAAAAAATCATGTGTGTATTCTTTGTGAATTTATCGTTCGCTTTAACGTTGAAGGAAAACATCGTGAGGAAACCTGCACATCTGAGAAGTTCTCTATAGGAATTTCGAAGGTGTGTGAAGTCTACCAATCGGCACTAGGCCAGCGTGGTGGACTAAGGCCTAATCCCTCTCAGTAGTAGAGGCCCGTGCTCAGCAGTGGGCAAGTATATAATGCAGAGCTGATATTATTAACGAAAATATTCATTTTATATAACTGTCAATCGTTTGAAATAACAGCGATTGACAGAATGCGCGCTGCAAGTCATAGTTAGCACGGGACAACGTCTGTCGGGTCAGCTAGTTTTTTAATATTAATGCTAATTCCTATATGTTTTAAGTTAAACGTTCCTCTTTTATTATTAACACATACATTTTAATCCGTACGTTGAGCAGCTGCGTCACGAAGTAGCACGTGTATTTATTTCGCAATATAGTAAACAAAAAAATCTGTTTGTATGTTTATAAGTTCGGGCGTACGTTACACAAGAGCTCACCGTGTGAATCTATATTGCCGACGTTTGTAAATATTTACATTGTTTATTTGTATTGAAGTGGGATTATTTACACGTGTCTTCATAGTGGGTGTGGGTATATTTGCATATTAAATATTTTTTTAACAATTTCCTTTTAAATTTTCAATCTGATGGGCAACTTGTTGGGGCAATAGAAGGCATCAAAGTCGATTTCGAAATATTTTAAGATAAAAATGTTTTAACGAAATGTACACCAACTTTTCTTACCTCTGTATAAGCTTTTATTGTAAAGAAACTTTGACAATAGACCACTTATATTGTTGCGAACAAAAATCGATTTCAATGAAATCAAAATATATTAACAGTAAATCGCCTCACTCCATCATTAAAAATCGCCACATAAATTCAACTACCACTTTCTCATCTAATAAAAAACGCAAATCTCACAGCACGTGTAAATTTAAAAAAACTTACGAAGCCAAAGTCATAGCGTGGTACAAGTCAACAGTGCTCATGTAATTATCGTTCAATTAACATCATAACTATATACACAGCGGGTGCGCGATGTGGGAGGCTGGTGAACATCAGTGTTGATGAGCTGTTTTCGTATCACATTTGCTTGTTGTCAGGTGAGAATTATTGCACCTGTAGATAAATATAGTGGAACTTTGTTCCGAATAAAGCCTTTACTACACTCCAGTAATTTGGTTACTTACATGTTGATCCGTATATTCAGTATTGTCTCTTTGACGCTCATATTATAATAGTTAAAAAGTGTTAAGACAGCATTTAGTTAAAATATTGACTAATAACGTTTATTGAAAAGGTATACATTTACTTTAGGTATTTACCTATCTAGTAATAGGTATGACAAGAAGGTACATTTTACCAGAGGTATAGTAATAGAGCTGCGAGTCAGTTTCTATAAATTTAGTCTAACGATCAGTCGCTTTCGGAATGGTAATTTCATCGATCTATTGTAAACTTAAAGCCGTAATTAGGGAAAATTACAGAACTGTGTAAATTCGCCATGAATGGATTATATATCTTTCCACCCACTGACACTGAGTCAGCTTGGTGGATTACAGCCACAATAAGATAACGCTGTTGTTATAAAGGAGGAAGAACGAACGCTTACTGAATTGAGTCATTCTTAACATATTGCCGAACATACGTTTCATACCACGCATGTTCATTGTAACCGACCACCCAAGCTTACTTAGAATTTATACATTTTCTCCTTAAAAGATTAAAAACAAATTGATGTGAATTAAGATATAAAGGCGAATAAAAACAAAGACAAACGACACTTCATCCTTAATTCGTATTTCACAAAAGGCACAAACCCAAACATAAAACAAATAAGTTTTAATTTTACGTCGACAATCATTCATCTCCCCTCTAAAGTCGCGTTAACAACGAATCTCGTTTAAAATCATCAAACAATTTATATATAACCGCATTTAAACTTCTAAAGCGAGATGCTCCCTAAAGATGCTGCGGTAGATAATATCTCGCGAGATCAAACTGAAGATATAATTCCCTTTGACTGGGATAAAACAAAGGCACAAGGTTATGGTGTAACCACATAAATTAATATATAACATTATTAAAACATATCAAAACTAAAAATAAAAAATAGATTTCAGTACCAAAAGGTATCTACTAACAGCATTTCATATCGTTCTTGTTACTTATTACGCATAATAACTTAAACTGAGCGTAACAAGTAGAATAGTGCAGTTTAGAACTAAAATGTAGATTTTATTCAGATTTGTAACTCAACTGACGGCTTCGGTGGCGTAGTTGTAATGCATGTGCGGTCCAGCAGCGTTCTTAAGTCCTGGGTTTGTATTCCGGGTCAGGCAAAACAATATTTCGGTTTTTCTGCTCAGTATAATTTATAATACCTGATATGGCGATAGGCTCACCCCCTGTCACATCTTGGGACGGAACACACTTGGCGAAAAGTGGGTGTGCTGGTTGCGTCTCTACATAATTCTTCGGGGATAAATGCGTGATGTATGTTTTGCTTTTGATAACTTAACAATATTTTCTGTAGTTCATTCAAAATGAATATCCATTATATGAGATTCATAATCCTCATAACTAAGAAACCTGCAAAAGGGCCATCTGCCTTTAAAATATCATTTTCCAATAATAATTAACAAAACCCAGACAGAAAAATCTAAAAATAAATATTCCTCAACATCCCAACGCGTTCGGTTAATCGATCTCCTTAAATAGACACTATACATAAATAACATCACGTCCGTTTTGTTTGTCCTTTCGTTCTACCAACGTCTTGCAAATAGAACAAACAACCGCCTGAGCAATTAATATTGGTTCATTTATAAGTAACTTGTACGTTTATGCATGGCTTAGTTTGATTGTATCATGATTAAGTAGAGCGATAATTTCAGAAAACGATGTATGTTAATCATTTTCATATGAATACAACATGTGGTCCGTAAAAAATAAAGGTAACAGAGTCAATAATAACAAATTTACTAATTATGCTTTACACTTATTGTACCATAAATCAAAAAAACAGATCATATTCCACCTAATCTGTATTTCAATAAACCATTTCCATTAACAGCTTAATAAAACAAACATCCCTTTATCCAACATCACACACAAAACACATTTTCCCATAATAAATTGAAATACTTTCGTTTGCACAAACGATTTGGGCTCGTACCAAAAAATCCACGGCTAACGAGTGTGCTCGTGCGAAATGTTTAAGCCTCGGGCGGCTCGGCGGCTCCTGGGCGCGTGTTAATTAACAGTATCGAACAGAGTGCGCTCGGAGACGGGAGCGTGGGCGGCGCCGGAAGTGGACCGGGTTAGTACAACAATAACGCTCATAACCTCTGAAGGTTAATAGCTGACTATTCTCTAAGACATAATTCAATAAGAGGGTGCTGTCAATTTCAATAGACAATGTTAATTTATAATTTTGATAATGTTTATTGTTTTTAGATAAACTACAAACCATGTTAGTAAGGTCTAGTGGGTATCCAGAAAATGCTAAATGCACCAGGTTAATGCATTTGCGTTACGCTAACAACATCCTAATTATCAGGTAAAGCGCAGCGTAAATTCTGGGAAATACAACATTAATTTTAGAGTACTAACTGTATTTGCTAAAACATTGTTTTACCACAATATTCATAGGGGCAAAATTAATTATCCTGGGCACACGAAATGTTGAGCTAAATGTGGTTTTTGCTCTTAGCCAGAATGAGTCATAATTTATATACACCGGCTTAATAACAAAAAGTCTAACCATCGCTCACGCACTGAGGCGTCAGTGGGGCACATTACAAACCACAAGAGTAAGAAGGGATAAAAAGATACTATTGAATATTTACGGTCCAAAATGCCACGTTTAGCATCCCTTGTCACATACAAAGTATATGCAATTGAAAAACTACTACTTTTGTTATACAGTGTTCATAACTATAACTCCACAGCGTAAATTATTTACCGGTATTTACCATAATCATCGCGTTAGCACAAACGATTTGCTCCATACATCACACGAGCACCCGCGCAAAATATTTCAAGCTTCGAAGCGGACGGCGCTGCGCACGGCCTGTATTAATTAAGAACATCAAACGGTCCCTGCCATGCCGAAATATCGACTAAGTACCATATTAAAGAGTTAGCGGTGTACGGATTTTTAGATTACTTTCCCAGAATATTTGTGTTCCAATTGATGTGGCCAACAAAATAACATTCCAAATCAATGATGCATCTTAATTGGATTTGCCGTTTAGAAGTAGAATATATTGATTCAAATTATTCAATATCAAAGTAGATTTATGTATCAAGTAGGAACTTCAATTATTAAAAATACATTAGTTACGAATTATGATCGCTACCGACAAATAAAATAGCATATTATTTAGTTCAAATTGTTTAAACGCCAGTATAAACGCTTCCGCCACCGTACCTCAACGGAACATTGTGTTAAACCAATCAGATCATTGAATAATAAAGCGGTATGCGAACGAGAGGTATATTGTGCTCCTCAACATCAATTAATCATCTTTTGTTTCCTCGCAAAAGTAATTAGTCAAACAAAATTTGTTTATACAACTATAACACGCTGTTTCGTTTCATTAAACGTCTTTATTTCGAATCACTACATAGTATAAAACAAAGTCGCTTTCTCTGTCCCTATGTCCCTTTGTATGCTTAAATCTTTAAAACTACGCAACGGATTTTGATGCAGTTTTTTTAATAGATAGAGTGATTCAAGAGGAAGGTTTATATGTATAATAACACCCATTAAACAGTGGAGAAATACTGTTATTTTGTTATGTTATACCCGTGCGAAGTCAGAGCGGGCCGCTATGTTTTTATATACAACGTTCACAGTTTTCTGTAGTGTATTTAGTGTCAGCATTACACCCGTGCGAAGCCGGGGCGGGTCGCTAGTATATCATAAAAAATAAAACCATTTTGGTCTCTTGGGAGAATTTAACCTTTTTTTTATAGGGTCACGGCAAAGTGAACCCACTGCACCTGATGTTAAGAGTTGGATCCAATAGAACTGGCGACTGACGAAATATTATAACCCCTCAGCAGTCAAGACAATTATACCGGCCTGTGCCCTTATTCTGTATGATAGTGTAAACGCGTAACGCGGCCGTGTCATGTTTTATCTCCGAGAAATGTGCGTGGAATGGTATTTTGTAAGCCAAATTTCTATAATCCTAAACATGATGCGTTGTGTTACGTGCTTGTTACGCACTGTCAAAATAACGTGCCGGATAGAGAATAAGGGCCCTATTAGGACCGGATATACTTACGTGACCCACCATAGTGGCACTTACGTGGATCACTATGGTGGGTTTTAACACCTTGTGTACGGTGGTTGCTATCCGATCGGATATAAAATATATTCAAACCACCAGTAAAACCCCGTAATTTTGTTTCTTGCTTATAATGAGATCAAAAATATTATACTTCTAATATAACGTAGACTCCATGTGGCTGATGATCATAATGCGGATTACTCTATGATATAACTCCTCATATCGCCAATATGAATTCATAACACAATATTTGTATCAAACACTTCCATCAAAGATTACTTGTTGTCTTTCTGAATACTTTGATCTTACGCAGCCGTTTTGGTGGAATCAATCACTATTTCATGTGTACAACTTACTAATAGTTAGCGATACAAAACATATTATAGTCCAAAATTATTACTGCCGTATCGGTAGACCAAAGCTTTAGAGTCTGCTGTTGCCTAATTTTAAAAAAGAAATGAATATTATTGAACGTAGACTTGTTAGTAATTTACATCTTCGTCGAGAAGAAGAAATTCGGCACATTCTTTAGTATGTAGAACATATTTTGTTCCTTAGGTTTCGCACTTACTTATTTCATAAAGATCAAAACAAGCTGCAATATAACAAAAATAGGTTATATAGAATACCGTGCAGTAAACTACATAATTCTCAATTTATTTTGCATTAGAATGAAATGGCTTAATGCTCATACGCACGAAAGCACTAGATCGATATCAGTTGATATCGATAGAAAGAACCACGGTTTGCCCGAAAATCCACGGGCTGCACGTCATAACCGCTCTTACTAAAAATAATAAAGACATTATTTGATAACCTCACTTCAAATAGCTAATATGCGTACTCGACTACTTGAAATTCCTTAAACGACGCGAGCCAAAAAATCAATCCGAATATATCCCGACGTTCTACATAATTCAAGCCAGCTTACCTCGAGACCAAAGTGGAGCAATTTACCAGACAACCCCGACTAAATAATTAAAACTCACAACCCTTCTAACGGAGTTGCTATCAGACATGGTATTTAAAAAAGATAAGCGACATTTAAGTTCGAATTTATGAATTCCGACATCTTTAATTGGCCGTAAACGTATCATATTTTTTCTTAAAATTATAGTCAATATTAAAACCGGTCTTATAATTATGATTGAATTCTTAAATACCTAATATATTATATACTCGACGTTTGAACAACAGTCAAACTATTTACTGTTATTAAAATTGAAATAAATCTTATTAATTTTAAATGTTCCTTGCAATAACAGCTGGCAACACCTACAAGAGACGACTCCTCTACCGCCCTCACACGCCTTAATATTCATAACCACCCTGCGGAGCATCTCAGGAGGAATAAAGTGATTCGCTTACTTAACATTTCGTTACTTTAGTTTAGATGATTAGTGCCGGCTCATATAAGTGATTAATTATTGTGTTGTCTTCCACAGTAATTAAATTGGGTTATAATAAGCAAAGTAAATAATTCATATCTTAAAGAGGTTTATAGGTTAAAGAAACCAATTACGAATATTAATCTCTATTGTTGTTGTTCCCAATACTTGACACAATAAACTGGATACGATAACGAAAGTCGCCGAAACTGATTTCCCAAACAATTCAACTCCACCTAATCTTACATACAATTCTCAAGTCCGTGCGACTCAAATGGAATTACTAGATGAGAATAGGGCTGTCAGAGTTACGATGCGATACGAATTTAGAATAAATTACAGAATGCGCATTGGCCCAATTTTATAATAAGCCTTTCTCGCTTTTTTATAAAAAATACTACAGTTCAACTATAAGCAATGATACTTGTTTAAAATCTTAAATGGAAACACAAATAAAAGGTAATCCTTAAAGCCTTATTAGAATGAAAATCTTAAAAAACATCCTGCATTAAAAACACAGTTTGAAATTTAGCACCTGAGATAAGTATGGACATTATTACTGCGGCGGCATGCGACCTCATCTATACTCAGTAATCTTGTGACAACCCTAAACAACAGTCCGCAGCACGTCCTTTCGGAGGGCACGTTTTTTATTAAGAGGGAGGGACCTACGTGAGTCAGGGTGATGGGAGCCTCTCGAGGGTGGTATAAGGCCTCCTTTGAAGAGTTCGTTAAAATGTAATTTTATTTGATGCTTAAGTGCATATTTGATTGGCACGACGCGACTGATGAAAAATTTCATCAAATTCATAACTTCCTTGATTTACAAAATTATATTTAAATATTCCTAAAACTTCAGATAACGTAGTTCGACTAGAGATAGAAAGCAGGTCATCCCGATTACATAAAAATAGTAAACTTTATTTATAAACCATTATGAATTTTGACGACCAAAAAAAACATTTCTGTCATCTCAAAAGGAAAAAGAAGCAATTTAAACGAAACAATTAAAAACAGGAGACTTGAGAATTAAATTTATCTTTCTAAAAATAAAATCTTTACGGCATTGAAATAAAGAATATCCAAAGAAATATTTGATGCCAAAATTTACCTTTAATATTTGTGTAGGACATTTTCTATTAAATTGACGACGGGTTAATTAATTAAGTGGTTACCCGACGGAGGCATACTTATTAGGCAGTTAAAGGAAGTAGGGCGGACACCTCACACCAGCCGAGTTTCCTAATTGGAAACGTTGGACGAAACACATCGAGCGTTGAAGAACTACATTCCACCTGTTTTACTTATTAGCCTAGTTGAAAGATAAGTCTACTCGTTATACTAGTAATGTAAATTCAATACATCTTTTCAAGTTTATTAAATGTTTAATCTTATCCGTTTGATCTAATCTACTCGACCTATTTTCACTTATACAGAGCAGTGCTCATACGCATATCCGTATTCAAGCCATGCATATTAAGGCCCTATAAAAAATAATACGAATCCTGTAAACATTATTCATAAAAAATATTCTATAAAATAAACCAACCAAATTAAGATGCCAACATCTCTTCACACATATACTCTTAACAACGAGCCCTTGGCGCGGATAAAGATACCCCGTTCCACTTTTCCGGTACAAACATATACTTAAAGTATTTTCCCGAACAACCCCTCCACGGTAGTCTCGGCCGCGTTGTCTTCCCGAGAAGCCCTCGAGCGAGTCGCATCCGTTTTCCGGTAGGAATGTACCGTTATACTTTCCATGGTTTATTACATTTATACATAACCCTTTTAAAAGATTTTCATATATTTACAGCTAACTGTAATATCTTTGTCCGGATAAAAATAACAATAAACATACATGCTATAGTAGTGTGTCTTAGGTTTTAGGATTTAGGGACTTTGGGAACCTACAACAACCCTCAACTAGAACTCGCAGACGCAATAAATTAGGAAAAGTCCATTTCGATTGCTAAGTTCTCTACAACTTAGACAAAATATTGTTGACAAAATTACAATAACTAACGAAAGCAAATTTCAAGTTAAACCTGGATTAGGGAAAATATTTTTTGAATAGTGAAACAAGCAAGATAACACGATATATTCTTATATATACATTAACATTTTATTTATGAAAAGTCAATCATGACGATCTTCCTTATGTTGTACTACATCTTACCACGTTCGTTACAAATACAGACATAAATAACTTAGTAATGTTTAAGACCAGTACTTATAAGCACCGTTAAATATTTAAATACTCGATAATCTACAAGTCAACGACATGTCAACTGAAAAGCCATTACTATAATAATATCACGGTTTAAATGTAAAAAGTGCGTACAGAAATGATCTAGAACTAGTCGCATTCCGAAGCTTGTTTGCGTGGACGCACTCAGGTCAACACTGGGGATTATAACTGAGAAGGTGATAAATCTGTCAAGGAAGTATTTGTTACTTTTTTTATTAATCTGTATACATATATACGTGAGGTGAAAACTAGGGATACATTTTCAAATTAAAACTAAACTTATAATTTTAATATATTTCCTATTATAGTAAATATATTACCGTCAAACATTAACTACAATGCTGTTATTAGGTCCTATGTGTAGAGCACAGAGGTTTATCAAGTCAAATATAAGTCGGACTAGAAAATAATATTTTATTTATGAATTTGACGATAATGTCTTCAAATAGTGTTTCTAGATTCAATTTTTTTTTTATAAAAGCAAAGCAAAAGCAAAGCCTGAAAAAAAACTTTATGTATTGAAAATACTAAAAGCAGATATTTGAATAATGCTGTTATCGTACCATTTTCATTACTTCGTAACTTTCATACTTATCACCCCAGTATGTACTTTCAGATACGTCCCCGCGCACACGAGTATGTCCGCAGTAAAAACCGCGCAGGTAATTAAGTGGCTTGCGCGGTCCAGCGTGCTGCGCCGGGGCAAGTAGCTAATGAGACGTCGACAAGCTGCCAACTTGCCCCGCACGCACGACCCTTATATCTGCACTAATAACATCACAACACTATAAATCAGAGAATCTATTTGTTTCTTGTCACTTCATAAACAAGATATCGTAATCAAATTTCTGCGTAGGTAATCAATTAACGAGTTATAATTTATACTAGGCCAATAAAATCAAACGCAAAACAACCTTGAACTAACATATGAAAATAGCTCTCTGAACACTTTCAAACGTGCTAAAGTGTTATAGCTACGCAATTTGCTAATGTTTGTAATTATGGTTAAACTATAGATGTAATTAATATGTTAATTGTACGTTATTTTAATTAAATAAACGTGTTAATTGCTACTACATGTGATTAATATGAAAAGAAGTATCATCTGACCCCTTGTTACTTATCCTTTACAACACTAATTATAATAATAGCTTTAAGTATCAAGTAAACATTATAAATTGGCATTGAGTATCCTTGAAGTGTGGACTGACAACTAAATGCAAGTTGTCAACATTCGATCGATCAGATCACTACAATGTATACAACTCGCTCGTTCACATTCTGCAGATTTTTTCACTTGTCTTGTTTAAGTATCAACGAATCTATTCTAAAGAACCGATAATTATTCAATAAGGTGTTTTGGGACCAGTTATCACTCGTAATAGAATTTTCGAGCTACGTCAATCTAGCAAACATTATGTTGTAGAATTTCACTGAATCCAAGTTTATCAGACAATAAAAGAGCCTTAGTATTGTACCAATGCGTCCAACGAACTTCAAACAGTTTCAGTTGTACAGCAGCATGAGGTTGAGAGCTATTGTGCGCTATATTGTATTTAGTCTGAAAGTATGTCTAATACTACATTAGCCTTAAAGATCGCCTCCTGCATCATGGTTTTAATTTTCATAGAGTACCTACATTTCGCGACGATCTTTACGGGGAACATTATCCCCTTTTATAATATCTGATTGGCAACAACAGTCACTATATACAGAAGGGTCACCAAGTTAACTGTATAGTTCACTCCTACATATGTAAGTACAAATCTCATTAACGGAACGTGGCCTTAGGAATAGCAATTAACACATTATCATTCGCCGATCGCCTGCAAAGATAACGTTCGCACAGACGGACGAGCACTTCCTTCTGTGACCACTTGTCTAGGCAGGACACGTCTCCGTATTCTATCATTAAAATATGAATATTCATATATATTATCCATAAATATCTTTTGTTGTCCGCCTGTAGCTGGTCGAGCGCCTTAAGTTATTGTGTGTGTGAAACGAGTTAAAACGAGGTTTTTAGATTATTTTAGATATTATCGCACCGTGGATTTGCAAATACGCTTAAAGAATGACACTAAACATAATCAATCTAAAGCCCTTAACAACTAACGCGACCATACCTTGACCGCAACCAAACCATTATGACAACGAAACCATAACAGTTATTTTTAATATGCACTGCACACATCTCCGTGCGAGTCTTTCTCTCCCGCGCGCCCTCTGACAGATCAGCAGTTATTACCGGGATGCCAAACGCGCATCCCGCAGAACAATACGTGAGCT
>NW_023594417.1:0-14239 GCF_014839805.1 Manduca sexta
TGATGATGTAGTGGAGGCTGAACTTCCTGACTCCTGGGCCTTGGAGTTGGGTCCGGTTGGTGAAGCGGTCGCGAGCGTCGCGGTACGTTTCCAGCATTCGCTTGTATTTCTCGCGGATCTGGCCTGAAATAGTAACATTATGTTTTGTATCTTTTTTATTTTTTTGAATGACGAGACGAGCTTGCTGTTTCATCTGATTGTACAAGCGATACGATCCATAAACAGTAGAAACACCATCCAACACCCTGAATTACAACTATTGTTAGATATTCCACACAATACGGTATCTAAGACATGAGATGTTAAGTCTTATTATGTCCAGTAGTTACACTGGCTACGATGTTCTTCAAACCGAAACACAATAGTGACTACACACTGCTGCTTGATGCCAAAATATACATTGCGGCGGTACCTACCCAGGCGGACTCTCACATATGAGAGACCTACCACCGTGTGTGTAACCATGAATGTTTTGCTGCCAACAGCAGCATTTGCTTCAGCACGATTGTGGTGTTGAGGTCTCGTGGTTCGTCTGTTAGGGTAGTGAGAATTTTTTATTAAAAAATCCCCCTTAGCTGCAAGCTCGAGCTGGATTTTTTATATGTATATGACACTGCATTAATAAGTATAATATCAGCCCTGTATTATATACTGCTGGGCACGATCCTCTTCTACTATTAAGAGGGATTAGGCTGTAATAAACCATGCTATCGCCCGGATTGGCAGACTTTACATCTCCTCGAAATTGTTATAGAGAACTTTTCAGGTATGCAGGTTTCCTGGCGATGTTGTTCTTCACCGCCAGAGCAAGCGATAATTCACAAAGAATTAAATTTGTAGACCTTTGTCTTTAATTTATGCTCCTCCAGCTTTCCATATTGTAATGTTATGGATTTCATTTTGCAATGAAAATACCATAACTACGGCTCGATTGTCGTGATGGGTGAACTTTTACTTATATACCTACAGGTTTGTACAGAACCCTCGGTGCACGAGTCCGACTGGCACTTGGCTGGTTTTTTCTACATGAGTTAAGTTTTTGTCATAAGTAATAAATAATATGTTAGTTGATTTTCAAACAAATAAATGTTATAACTTTGATATTCACCTATAATTATTCCGACATCAAACGCCACCATCACGCCATGCTCATCCTGATGCCAGACACTTGTCGCGCTTCAGCTTGGCATCCTTCAGGAGAGAGCGAGAGCCAGGATCATGAGCTTGTCCTTATCCGTCTGCCCCATGAAGTCGTGGGCTTTGTATGACTGCCCAGAGACCGAAGACACTGGAAAATGGTCTAATAATGATTTCTTATGTTTATGCGAATCAGTACCGGATTTATATTTTTTGAGTGTAGACCACTTTATTTCCGTCACCCCATGTAGGTAGGTTTGTGTGTATGTAGGTTTCTAAAATACTTAATAATTTTCCATTTGTTTGTGTGCAGGATGATTAAACATTCAGCAAAAATTAAAAATGCAGGGTGACCGATATACGCAGGCGAAAAAAAAGAGAGAGGGAAATGTCTTCCGTCTCGACCACACACAAGCGAGAGGGCAACATCTTCCGTCTCGACCACACACACACGGAGCGAGAGAGAAACATCTTCCGTCTCGCTCACACGCCGCCTACGTGAAGGCGCCGCCCGCGCGCTCTGATTGGCCGAGCCGCGCCCACGCATGCAGCGCTCCGACTCCGAGGTGCGGGACTCAAGAGCTCGATATAAATGAGCGAATTCACCCCGACCAGCGCACACACAACACATTCCGTTCTGAGCACCCGCCTCGAACGGTCCTTTGTCTTACCGAGTACCTGCTCGGTAAGCCATTGTTCCGTTCCGAGTACCTGCTCGGAACGACCGCAGCGACCTCGCTGCACGCCACGGACAAAGGGAACAATAGGGCATTGTCCCTGTTGTTACCTGCGTCCTTTGTTTGGAGTCCGGCCGCGTCCTTCTCAGGACAGGGTCAAACCCGTTTCTGTATCGTTTCTCGACAATTTTGCCCCTTCAGGGTTAGCTCTGTGGTAAACCTAACGGTGATAACAAGCCGAGCTAGCGGTGACCCGGCCCGCGCTGCGCCCCCTCAGGGCTAAAGCGAAGCCGGACGGGTGCGGACAAGGAAGCTGTGGAGACACACCACAGTTTCCCCCGCATATCTCCTTCCCAACCCTACCCTATCCTTTCACTCCATCCCGTGTGACGGTTGAGCGTGCGGACCCTAAAAGGTCCAATACCGTTTACGTCGCACGGATTGTTAGGAACCCTTTCGCACAATAAGATTGGCAAAGGGAGACAAGCTTAGGGTACACCTAATTCTAAGTACATCCCCCTCGCCTACACCCGGCGGGGAGGGTCACTCACGCACACAACCCGGGCACACCCACCCGGGGACGTTTGTTCGTTCAATTAAAATCACGCGTTCGCTCTCTGTGCGATAGCCGCCTGGTTTCTTGTGGGTTCTTTCCCAGGCGGAACGCACCCGGGTCCCGAACCCACTCGCGGCCCTCATTTATTCTATTTTAAGTGCCCCTAGGCCCGGATTCGCCCGCAATGGCAGAATCTAGGCCTATGGACACTGACGAGCCAGCGGCGGATGTCAACAAGGCAAAACACGCCATGCTGACAGCCCTCGCCTCCTACATTAGGGACGACCCAATATTCAGCTCATACGTGCGCTCGATATTGGTCGCCAACGAGCCCCGTGCGGTGCCTGACTCGCCGGAGTCGCCCGCTTCACCCGCGTCCTCTATTGACTCACCTGAGTCACCCGCTTCCTCGGACTCGTCGGAGTCGTCCGGGTCCTCGGACGGATCTAGTCCGCCCGGGAGCCCGGCCGACGCCGTCGATCCCGACCTCGCCATGGATTCCGATCCAGGCGCACCCCAGCTTTCCGCTGTCCCCGTCGCTTGCGCGTCCAAGCGACCTGTTTCCCTGACCCCAGCGAATCGCGGTCTGGGGCCGCGTCGTCGGACCTCGACGACGACGGCTTCACGACCGTGAGGAACGGGCGCAGGAAGAAGCAGCGTAGCTCAGACGCTCCTGCCTCCCAAGCGCCTTCTGCGCCGTCCGCGCCTTCCGCGCTAACAAAACCCGCGGCTTCCCAGCCCGCGCCCGCTAGCTCGACGGATTCGTCGCCACCGACTAACCTAAGGGGCCTAAAAGCCACCGAAGGTTAATCTTCAACTTCCCGAAGGGCCTCCCTTCAGTCCTTTTTGATGCTCTCACCCGTGGGGGCATTAAAATCCCATAACGCCTGGAACAGTGGCCAAAACTGCTGTCCCTCCAGCCCGGGTCAATTAGCGACCACCGCGAGTTGACCAAATTTCTTGATAGCAAACGCTATCATTATTATACCTTTGCGCTCCCGGACGAGCGCCGCTATAGGTATGTCATCCGTGGCATACCTCTCCAAATGTCGGCCGCCGAGGTCCAACAAGGCCTCCAGGCCAAGGGCATCGCAGCCCTAGAGGTGCACCGGATGCACCGCAAATCGCGTTTGTCACGACGTGGCATACAATACGAGATGGTCCTCGCCATCTTAGCTACCCCCGCAGACGTAAAGCTCTTTACGAGCTTCGCGACATCTCGGGCCTCGGCGGCTTCACCGTCGAGACCCCACATAAGACTAGCGAGGTTGCGCAGTGTCACAACTGCCAAAAGTATGGTCACAATTCGCGTGGCTGTCGCCTCCCCGCCAGGTGCGTTAAGTGCCTCGGCGAACACGGCACGTCAGAGTGCCCGCGCCCGAAAGATAGGTCCCAGTGCACGGAGCCGCCTTCGTGCACCAACTGCCGGCAATCTGGCCATCCGGCCAATTACCGGGGGTGCCCACGGGCACCCAAATACAAGTCAATTATAGGACCAATCAGGCCCCTAAGGCCAAGGCCCCTCAGGCCGAAAAATTCGTTTTGGCCCCAGCCCCGACACGTAACCCGTGGTTTCCCGCCACGGTACGTGCCGACTCGCGTCCCCAGGCCCAGGGCGGTGGTTCTCCCGGAGGATCTCCCGCCACCCCGGCCACAACACCAGCAGCGGCGGCCACTGTTCCCGCTCCCGTCCCAACGCCCTCGACCTCCAAGGCTACCTCTTCCAAGGTAGCCAAGTCGAACTCCCGCACCATCAAACCCCAGGTGGCGGCGACTCCGGCGTCTAGCGGCGCGGCTCCTTCATTCTCTCTGGTTTCCCCAGAGATTATCGAACTCCACGCGCTGATCCACGACTGCTCGTCCAAAATGAAGGCACTGGGTCACTCTGACTCCGTCCTTTTCGCCCAAATTTATAACGCGCAACAGCGCATATTCCAACTCACCATGGAATCCATTTTCTCTCCGTAATGGCTTCTCCAAACGGAAATAACCCATCGCGACTCAAGCCTCGCTCCCTCAGAGTGGGCTTTTCAACCTTAATGGTATACGCGGCCAACGAGCCGAACTCTCAGACTTTGCTCGCGATCATAAATTGGACGTCTTCCTCCTCCAGGAAACGTTCCTCAAACCCTCCCAACGCAGTCCCAAACTCCCCAATTTCAATCTCGTGCGAAACGATCGCACCGATGGCCCTAAAGGTGGCACTCTCATTTACTACAAAAGGTCCCTGCATTGCATACCTCTCGACCCCCGAAAGCCTGAGCAGCATTGAGGCTTCAGTGTGCAGGCTTTCTATGACAGGACACCCGCCGATCACTCTGATCTCGGCCTATCTCTCACCTAGTAAGGAGCTTCACTCCAACGAACTAATAACCCTACTCAGTATGGGGAGTCCGTCCTTCTGGCGGGCGACCTTAACGCCAAGAACACTCTCTGGAACTGCAACTCTACCAACGGTAGGGGTGCGGTACTCGAAACTGTCTTGACGAAATTGATATGAGCATTCTGGTTCCTTCTGAACCCACGCACTATAGTTTTATGAACGATAGCTACAGACCCGATATTTTAGATATAGCACTCGTAAGGAACGTATGTCTCAACGTGCGTTCTCTGCGAGTGGTACACGAATTAGATTCAGACCACAGACCTGTGATCCTAGATTTAGCCCCTCATAACGGTCCCTCAGACACAGGTCCTAACGACGGGTGAAAGTGTCGACGAATTGGCGGCTCTTGAGCACCAAACTCGCCGACACTACATCTGATCTCTCCTCTATTCCGCCCAACATCGTGACTCGCGAGGAAACGACCGGCGCGATTCGCTCCTTCACCAACCATCTACACCACGTCTTGAGCGAAAGCTCCGAGAGGGTGCCCGAGACCGGCAACGGTCAAGGGCATCTTCCCGATGACGTGAGATGGGTGCTGAGGAGGCGAAACGCAGCACTAAAGGCCTGCGTGTCTGACCCCTCCCCGGATCGACGGCGTCTCGCGCGTTACCTCCAACGTGAGGCCAGACGTCGCGTAAAGGACGCCGTCGATTCGAGGTGGGAGCAGCACTTGTCGGAAATCCAACCGACCCACACGGCCTTTTGGAAGCTGGTCCGCTCTTTCAAGAGAAAGGATGGCCTCTTTTCCCCGCTCAATCGTCCGAATCAACGCCCCGCGTTTGACGACGACGAGAAGCGGAATTATTAGCCTCCACCCTGCAGTCTCAATGCTCGCTCGAAACAATTCCCGTAGACCACGATCATCTTGTTGCGGTAGACACTTTTGTCGAAAGTAGGAACGCGATCCCTTCGCCGCCTATTCCGCGACCGTTTCAAACAATCGACCCGGACGTCGACGCGCCCCCGACCCCTCGCGCCGGTGACGATCGAAGAAGTCGTCACTCTGATCAAGGCACTAAATAGGCGAAAAGCCCCGGGGCTGACGGTATCCCCACTAGGTTACTGAAAATGCTACCGGGGCATCTGGTCAAGATTCTTGCTGACATCCTCAATGCAGCATTCCAGAACTGCTACTTTCCTGAGGCCTGGAAAGAAGCAGTCGTGATAGGAATTCACAAGCCGGGTAAACCCGCGTCAGAACCGGCCTCTTATAGGCCCATTAGCCTACTTAGCACGATAGGGAAACTTTATGAGCGGATCGTCCTCGACCGTCTCAAAATAGTAGCTCACTCCCACAATCTGCTCCCTCCGGAGCAGTTTGGTTTTCGAAATAGGCACAGTTGCGTGCATCAGATACTCCGCATCACGGAGCATGTCTATTCAGATTTAAGTTAGGATTCTATACCGGTGCTCTCTTCTTCGATGTTGAGAAAGCATTCGACAAAGTGTGGCACAACGGCTTGTTGTACAAGCTGTACACTCTCAACGTGCCCACACAGCTCGTGCACATCATACGAGAGTTTTTGTCGAATCGCGGTTTCAAATATCGTGTCGAGGGCACCCTCTCCTCTCGTCATACCATCTCGGCCGGAGTCCCGCAAGGCTCCGCGCTATCACCTTTTCTATTCTCGCTATATACTAGCGATATTCCTAAATACAAAGACGCCCATCTGGCGCTCTTCGCGGACGACACGGCGATCTACGCTTCACGTAGAGAACCGGAACATGTGGTGCGCATTTTGCAGGCCGCCGCCGACCAGCTCGGCGAGTGGTTTCGCAAATGGCGCATCACTGTCAACCCTCAAAAGCCAAGCTATCCTATTCCATAGGAAGCTTCAGAAAAAGCGCCTAACGCTTCAGTTAGATTGTCTGGCCAAATCATCCCTTGGACCCATAAGGTCAAATATCTAGGTGTGATCCTTGATCAGAGTTTGACATTCGCCCCACACGTAAATGCGGTACGCGCGCGAGCCGCATTCGCGATGAGCCAGCTCCACTGGCTCCTAAACCGTACAAGTAAGATGTCTATCCGCAACAAGATTAGGATCTTTACTACGTGCGTTAGACCGATCATGACGTACGCGTCCCCGTATTCGCGCACATACCGCCTGCTCGACTTAAGCGTCTGCAGGTGTTGCAAAACAAATTTCTCAGACGTGCACTCGATGCCCCGTGGTACGTTCGCAATCGCAACCTCCACGTGGACACCGATATGCCGACCATCAGGCACTTTATGCACATGGCCAGCAGACGCTACTTCGATAAGGCGGTCAATCACCCGAACCCGTTAATCCGACTCAATTCGAAATACACTCCATTTGACCGCGCCAAATGGAAGACCGCGTTCAGTACTATCAGATCCAGAGGACGATATAACTCTGGCAATACGTAGAAAGCACGAGCTGCTTAAAAGCTCAAACACTCCACACGACCGCTGCTCCGTCCTCGCCGCCGAGGACCTCGCCGCGTCCCCGTCCTCCCGACCCTTCTGATAATTCCGGCCCGGACGCCGATGTAACCATGTTAGATTGTTAGGTCGTTTTCGCGCCTTTCGCGTTTCCATAATCGCTGATGTCCCCAAAACATCTTCTCTCAGTGGCCGTCCTGAGCCGAGGTCGTGACCCTTTAGAGGGTCGCCCTCAGCATGGTCACTTAAGGGCTCGCAGTGCCTAAAGCACGCACCCGCAAGACCGGTGTGTTTGTATAAGCCGGCCCTTGCCAGGCTAACAAACGTAAGACAGAATCAAAAAAAAAAAAAAAAAAAACACCCGACCAGCGCAGTTAGTTCGAGATCGCCGACAAGACAACAAGTTCAGAAAAGAAAAAGGAAAACACAAGTGAACAATTCAAGATAGTGAAGAATTCAAGATAGTGAAGAATTCAAGATAGTGTGAACGCCGCCGCGTTATTCGAGTTTTACCTGTAAACTTGGATGATTCAATAAAGCTTTGATTTTTAATCTAATCACTGGTTTCTTTTTCACGCAATCCAGCGCACTAATGTTAGACACCTCGGTGCCTAACATTCTGGTCCTTCGAGCCGGATTATCGTGATTAGAATGCCAGTGACTAGATCAGTAGGTCGCCAGGCCGCTTCGGCAGTCGCGACTGGTACGCCGGCTACGACGACCGACACTACCAGCGCAACGGGGACAACGACGGAGGCCACGCAGACGTCCGTGACTGAAATCACGGAAGGATCATCGCAGCCGACCGTCGCCGGTGTCGCCGTGGAGGAGCAGCAAGCCGCCACAGCGAAGCCCCCGCAACCGCCGACCGGAAGCAAGCCAGCTTCCACAACGAAGCGATCTTCCAAAGCTCATCGTGTCGCCCAAGCCAAGACTGAACTCGCCCGGCTGAGATTGGAGCTCGCCGCCGCAAAGCTGGCTGAAATTGAAGCCGCCGACAGCGACGAAGACGACGTCGACTCTGTCATCAGCGTTGCGGAGGCCGAGCAATCTCGGCGTGTCGACAGTTGGCTTCGAGAGAGCCAACACCAACCGCCGCCTGAAGAGAACGTGCCAGTGACCGCAGCCGTGTCCTGCGCGCCTCGGCGCCTGCACCGGCGGGAGTCACTGCCGCACACCCGCCGTCTCAGCGCCCCGGAGCTACGCAGCCGTTGCCGGCGACCGCCGCCGTGTCCCGGCAACCCGCCACCGCTGCGCCAGCCTTCGTGCCAGCGACCGCCGCCGCGTCCTGGCAGCCAGCCGCCGCTGCGCAAGCCTTCGAGCCAGTGACCGCCGCCGCGCCCTGGCAACAGTTGCAGCCAACGATCGCTGCCGCACCGTGGCAGCCCGCAACTACTTCGCACAGCCGCCGCCAGTGATCGCCGCCTGGCACAACAGCAAGGAGGTGTCGCGACAGTTTCCTGCCAACACCGACGTCTCAAAACCGAACGTGAGCTGCGTGAAGGAGCCCGCTGTCAACTCAGCGAGCACTCAACAAGGAGCAGTGAAAACGGAGCTGCAGGAGTTAGCTTCGGCGATTACGCAGGCAGTGCAGGCCGCAAATTATAAGCAACCACTGAGGTATGTCGAGTTACCCATATTTAATGGTGCACATCAAGAGTGGTTAACCTTTCGTGCCGCGTATTGTGAGACGTCCCATCACTTCACGGAGGTCGAGAATATGTCCCGACTACGCCGCAGCCTCCGTGGGATAGCGAAGGACGCAGTGCAAGGCCTATTGATCACGAATGCAGACCCGGCCGGGGTCATGAAGACACTAGAGACTCGCTTCGGTCGACCCGAGTCCATTGCCATGGCGGAGATGGACAGATTGCGCGCGCTGCCGAGACTCACCGAGTCACCGCGCGACTTATGCACCTTCGCCACTAGAATACAGAATATCGTCGGGACTTTACAAGCGCTCAATTGCACCTTTTATATGTACAATCCAGAGTTGACTAAAGGTTTAACAGAGAAGCTCACGCCTACGCTCAAGAGGCAATGGTACGAGTACGCCGCATCGCAACTAGCCGGACTACCGGACCTCGTGAAGTTCAACAACTTCGTGATGCGGGAGGCCGAATTCTGCAGTCCGTTCGCCGCCGCCGAGACGATCGTCGACCGCACTCCGAGCAAGAACAGTGACGGAATGCAGCGACGACAACAGCGGGTACACGCCGCTACCGAAAGAACGGACGAAGCAATGTGCAGTCTGTGTGCGCGACAGGGCCACACAATCGCCGACTGCACGAGATTCGCCAACGCCGACGTCAACACTAGATGGGATGAAGCAAAGAAGCGCAACCTGTGCTTCCGATGCCTGAGACGTCGGAACAAGCAGCACAGGTGCAAATCGAAGCAATGTGACATCGACGGGTGCGAGCGCTATCATCATCGCATGCTTCACTCGACACACAAGCCTGTCGAGTCGAAAAGTGAAGAGCAGCACAACAACGAGCAAGTCAACTCTGCGTGGGTGCCGCGAGTGTCCTTCCTCAAGATAGCTCCCGTACGCATCTTCGGCCCGAGAAAAGCAGTCGACACCTTTGCGCTCCTCGACGACGGATCCACAGTCTCCCTGGTAGACGACGACCTCGCGAAGAGCATCGGGATCGACGGACCGGAGCCGCTGCACATATGCACGTACGACGGGACGACCAGGAACAACGCCGGATCACGCCGAGTGTCGTTCAAAATCAGAGGACAAGGTGAGAACCTCCGCACCCAACAGATCGACGCACACACCGTGAACGACTTGAAGCTCGCCACACAGAAGATATCCCGAGAAGCTGTTCGAGACTGCCGACACCTGGACGAATTCGTCGCGCATCTCGACCCTCGGGAAGTTCGCCCTCGCATCCTCATCGGGCAAGACAACTGGCATCTGCTGTTGGCAACAAGAACCAAGGGTAAGAGAAACCAACCCGTAGCATCATTAACCCCGTTGGGTTGGGTAGTGCATGGCAGCCGTTCAAGAGCCCTCGAACATCGGGTGAATTTCATCAATTACACCGCAGCCGCAGATGAACACATATGCAGAAGTTGGTTGAAGAATACATCACAACGGACAACATGTACATTCAACCCAAGAGGCCACAGAACACCATGGAAGAGAAGGCGTTGAAAATATTGGAAGAAAACACAACGCGAATGCCCGATGGAAGATACCAGACCGGCCTACTGTGGAAGTCTGAAGAGGTCAACATGCCGTGCAACTACCAGAACACATTGAAGCGATTGCACAACGTTGAGCGCAAACTCGACAAGGACCCGCAGCTTAGATGCAGATACTCGGAGCAGATGGAGGCGCTAATTCGCAAGGGATATGCAGAGCCAGCAGTCCCGACGACGTCGATGAAGAAGTGGTACCTCCCGCACTTCGCGGTGATCAACGCGAAGAAACCCGACAAGCTGCGAGTGGTGCACGACGCGGCTGCAAAGACCAGAGGTGTGTCTTTAAATGACTATTTATACACAGGTCCTGACTTATTGCAGCCGCTTCCCGGGATACTTATGCGTTTCCGGGAACACCCGTTCGCGATCACAGCGGACATTTCGGAGATGTTTCTCCAAATACAACCCGAGAAGAGGACCGGGACGCCTTGCGCTATCTCTGGCGAGGCACCCGACGAGACGACAAGCCTCCGCAAGAATACAGAATGAAGACGCTCATCTTTGGTGCTTCGAGTTCGCCCTCAACGGCGATATTCGTAATGAACCTCAACGCCGAGAGGTTCAAAGAAGAGTGTCCGGAGGCGGTCGCAGCCATAAGAAGCAAACACTATATGGACGACTACATAGACAGCTTCGAGACATTAGAAAAGGCTACGGAAATCGCCAAGCAAGTCCGAAGAATCCACAGCGAAGCCCACTTCGAACTCAAGAAATGGGCCTCGAACTCGCCCGAACTATTGAAGGCCCTGGGCGAGAAGTCAAGCAGCGAAACAGTCAACATTCAAGACAAGCACGAGAGAGTCCTCGGGTTAATCTGGCGTCCAAAAGAAGATCAACTGGCCTCGATCTACGCCTCGTCGACGTCCCGCCGAGCCTGCTGCAAGACGAAGTTCTTACGAAACGTCAAGCTTTAAAGATTGTTATGTCAGTTTTGATCCCTTAGACCTCTCTCCGCTGACAATCAAGTCGAAGCAGCTGCTGCAGGAAGTCTGGAGACGCGGAACGCCGTGGACGACCGACTCGACGCAGACATAGCCGCCAGTTGGAGCAGATGGCTGACACAATTGAAGGCTGCCAGCAACATCGCAGTGCCGCGGTGTTACCTGAGCTACAGCACCGCATCTCGCCTCGAGCTTCACGTCTTCACAGACGCCAGTGAATCGGCGTATGCAGCGGTCCTGTACTGGCGCACCGTGGACAGCGACGGGACAACTGCGGTGACACTACTCACTGCGAAGGCGAAAGTGGCACCACTGCTGCTTTCGATCCCGCGAATGGAGCTGCAAGCCGCGGTTCTCGGGACACGGATGGCGATGGCAGTGAAAAATGAACACCAACGCAAGCCGGACTCGACCACGTTCTGGACGGACAGCCGAACAACTCTGTGCTGGATCCGCACGGGTGCTCGAGCCTTCAAGCCATACGTCGCGCACCGCATCGCAGCCATTGAAGAGGGCAGCAGAGTTCCGGAGTGGAGATGGGTGCCTACGAAGTGGAACGTGGCCGACGACGCAACACGCGGCACGCCAGCAGACTTCGGCGCCGAGCATCGTTGGTTCCACGGTCCTGATTTCCTGCGCGAAAAACCCGAAGCCTGGCCAATAGAAAAGGACCCTCAGCCCGCACACACTACGGGCGAGGAAAGGAGCCACGCCGTATTCGCCATCGCTCAAAAACAACACTTGAGCGAGGCCATACCGGACGTGCAACGCTTCTCATCGTGGCTGCGTTATCTGCGAGCGACAGCAAGAGTTCTACAAGCCATCCAGATACTACGCCAGCGGACGCAGAGAATACACTACAAAAGAACGAAGAAACGTCCCAGCCAAGATCCGGATTGGAAAAACAACAAGGCGAGCGACGCAAAGCAACCCAAACCCGCTGTGAGCAAGAGGAGCGACTTCGTGATATTGCCCGCCGAGCTACAGCATCGCGCCGAGACGCTAATCATAAGAGCGTCGCAAGAAGAAACCTTCGAAGCCGAGTTGCGTGCACTAACAAACGGCACGCAACTACCCCGAGACAGCCGGCTCTATCCCCTCAGCACTCACATATCTGAGGGATCATAAGGCTCAAGAGTCGAATCACCGCCGCCATCGGAGTCTCAGAGATATATGAAGAATCCGCCGATAGTGGACGGCGGACACCTCGCAACTAAGCTGTGGATAAAACACATTCACGAGCTATTGCATCACGCCGGCACCGAAAGTACGGTAAATCAATGCCGACAATACCGTTGGGTTATACGACTGCGACCCACGGTGAAAGAAATCATCTCAAGATGCCTGAAGTGCCGAATGAAGATGGTCAACCCGCCGCAGCCGATCACCGGAGACCTGCCGCCCTGCAGATTGGCACACCACCAGAGACCGTTCACTTACACCGGTCTCGACTACTTCGGCCCGCTGACAATAACCGTCGGCAGGGCGCACCAGAAGCGATACGTGGCGCTCTTCACGTGCCTCACCGTTCGAGCAGTGCATTTGGAGATCGTGCATTCTCTGAGCACGGACTCCGCCATCATGGCGTTGAGACGAATGATCGCACGCCGCGGATGCCCCGCGGAGATATGGAGTGACAACGCGACGAACTTCCACGGCGCAGAAAAGGAGCTGCGACACATGCTGCAGGACGGCGCGGAACGAGAGGCGTCAAGAAGAGCCATACGGTGGCGCTTCATCCCTCCAGGAGCGCCATTCATGGGAGGCGCCGGAGAGACTTGTGCGATCCGTAAAGACCGCACTCACCGTGGTCTTACGAGAAAAGCACCCAAGAGAAGAAACACTCAGCACACTGCTCGCCGAGGTCGAGAACACCGTGAACAGCCGCCCGCTGACACACGTCTCGGTCAGCCCTGAAGACCCGGAAGCTCTGACACCCAACCACTTCTTGTTGGGTTGCCAGGGACCGATCGCCACACCGGGATTCTCCGAGGACTACGGCTACGGGTCAAACATCAATCTACGCGCAGCGCAACAGTTAGCCAACGAATTCTGGGCGCGATGGCTAAGAGAATATTTACCGGAGCTGCGAAACCGGCGGGAGCCGCATGGAAGAGGACCGACGCTTCACACAGGCGACCTGGTGCGGATCGTCGACGGCAACTTACCAAGGAACGCGTGGGTACGAGATCATCGCGACTCACCCGGACCGGACGGCATCGTGCGCACCGTGGACATCGCAACGAGAGGCGGAGTCCTACGAAGACCGACGAAAAGGTCATAGTAATCCTGCCGGCCTGCGAAACAGCGACCTGCACCCGTCAGGAGATGTATCGCCCCCAGCAGGCGATACACGGCGGGAGGATGTGCAGGATGATTAAAACATTCAGCAAAAATTAAAAATGCAGGGTGACCGATATACGCAGGCGAAGAAACAAGAGAGAGGGAAATGTCTTCCGTCTCGACCACACACACAAGAAGCGAGAGGGCAACATCTTCCGTCTCGACCACACACACACGGAGCGAGAGAGAAACATCTTCCGTCTCGCTCACACACGCCGCCTACGTGAAGGCGCCGCCCGCGCGCTCTGATTGGCCGAGCCGCGCCCACGCATGCAGCGCTCCGACTCCGAGGTGCGGGACTCAAGAGCTCGATATAAATGAGCGAATTCACCCCGACCAGCGCAGTTAGTTCGAGATCGCCGACAAGACAACAAGTTCAGAAGGAAAAGGAAAACTCAAGAAAGTGAACAATTCAAGATAGTGAAGAATTCAAGATAGTGAAGAATTCAAGATAGTGTGAACGCCGCCGCGTTATTCGAGTTTTACCTGTAAACTTGGATGATTCAATAAAGCTTTGATTTTAATCTAATCACTGGTTTCTTTTTCACGCAATCCAGCGCACTAATGTTAGACACC
>NW_023594418.1:0-7500 GCF_014839805.1 Manduca sexta
TACACAAAACTGGTTATTATTAATGCTACTTTATGTGATGATTTTATCATTCTCTCTGTATAAGCTTAAAAAATAGATGATAATATCTTTATAGAAATTTAAAACCCTTAGAAAAGATCGGACCTTCGCAGGGGTAAGTTCGGACTCAGTTCTAATAACGCTTCTAATGATAGTATGATAAAGTCCACAAATGAAACAGAAGTCTCATAAATGTTAAGAAGAGTAAATCCACCTTTTTTGTTTCAATGCACATAGCGCTCCTGTTCTTGGTCGTACCATCAACTGTGAGTATGTATATAGGGTGGGGCAAAAGAACAGCGTAGCCGCCTACATAGCAAACTAAAATAACCATAGATTCGTGGTATTTTTCGTTATACGATCTTACCCCGAATCCGATCTTGAACGCACCTATATAATTGTAAGTGAAACCCATGGCACGATCAAGATAGGTGCTTCCACGAAAACCAACAGCCCGATTTCATCGCATAAAACGAAGGTCTACAATGTATATTCTAACTTTCAGGATCTATCGGAACCCCTTACTATTTTGTGAGTAAAAATTGCATTAGAGAATGAACTTGTCGCATCGTACTACACTCAACTCACCGGCTAGGCCCGCGACAAGCATGTCGATCCGCGTCGCGTCCACGTGGAACACGATTTGCTTGACGACGCACGTCACGAAACACAACATGATGAACATCACGCGCGACAACTTCTCCATGTCGCCGCGCTCCTGCACAATACACACACGTGCCAACTATAACTATAGCGCTGCGTCGATAGCACCGACTGCTAGCGCGAAACATGGCGCATGTGGGTTTTCAGTATAGACTATAGTAGTTTATGTATCTACTATTTGTATATACAGGAAGCCGATTTAATCTTTTCTAACATATAATTGAAGGCATTGATTCAGACAGAAAAGTGTCGTACTCTTACCAAATCTGTAGGGTTTTAGTCGTATACCTTTTAAGAGTAAATGCAACAATGTAGACTGTTTCAAATAACTGATATAGTAACTAAACGTCATTGTGTAATATATTGAGTTTACTCATGCTAATGTTAATGATAAATCTGCTATGTGCGGTTTAATGATGAACTGACTGTATTTACAAATTAATGCGTGTTGTGATAAATGCTGAGTCTAACGGTCATTTACGTGTGTAAATGTATGTGCGGTTTTGCCGTATTGTTTATTAGTAAGACAATGCGGCAGATGAACTCAAAATCAGGTGATTAATATGCGCACGCTATTTATCTATAACTAGGTAATAACTACGCCTTTGACCGGGCGCCGACGCCGCTCTGCGCCGACAATAATGAGCGCATGCTTCTTCACTATTTGGTCAGTTAACAACACATTTAGAAACACGCATAGATTAGTCTAACGTCTTATTGCTATAATTCCCGCGAAGTGCATACTAAGGAATACAGTCTCAATCAATATAATATTATGTATGTACATAATATATTGTCTGTGGTTCCCAGTCGCGAAAGGTACAATTTTTCGAAGGGAACCTGACACAGCATGATGGCACTGATGTGCATGAATTCGGTCTAAAATCGTTCTAACGATTATAATTAGATTCTACATCATTTCTAAATATAGGGAAGTCGACAGGAATTATAGAGTTATATGGACCCTCCGCCACTGGTGTTTCCTGCGAGTGTATAGACATTAGACAGAACGAGTATTATAATCAGCCACAGGGTACCTGATCTGCAAAAAGGGAAATTTCTATCAGAAGAAACATGTCTGGCTTTTAAAATGAGAGTTCGTCAATTATAATTGTTAGCTGAAGTAGCAGGTGTCATCGTTAGCTTATAAGTGTATTAATTTATTTCTAACGTATCATAGGCTGGTTTTAAAAAATTGTAGCACAAATAAGTGACGTGCCTGATAAGCATATATGAGTTGCTGCAGCGTAGGTGGACGTGGCGGACAGCGCGAAAGCGTGGTACGCGCCGTGAGCTCGCCGGCGCCACCGGCCGCGTCCTGTCGCACCCGCCGTGCCCGCGCTCAACCTGCAGAACCCAACCATGCGTAGGCAACGCAGATGCGGCGCCACGCTGCTGCCCGCCGAAGTCCTGCGTAGTGTAGGTAGTAGGGTCAGAAACATACTGTGCTACACTACGCTAATACACGCTGCGGTCTACAATCAAAACAGCTGAAGGGTTACTTACATTCTCATGGAATCGTGAATGAGTAATAACAGCGTGAAAGTCGTATGGTATTTAAAAGCGATCCGACCTAGCGCGCTTCATCTAATATTTACGGTATGTTGACATTTGTGATGCGAGGCGAAGCTTTCATTAGGGCAATAATAACAGCCCCCAGATCAGGCGAGTGCTGCCCGCGAAGCTGACACGGAGCAGATCGGACTACGCTTGTTAGAGCGTAACTGCCATACAAACTACAAGGAGCATATATAATTTTATAATGATTAAATCTTATTAGTAAAGGCTTAATTAACAGATTATTATAATGATTTCTTATGTTTACGCGAATGTTAGACATTCAAATAAAACCATTTACGGATTTATCGCGGTTTTATATTATAATTTAAACGTGTTTCCGACGTTTAGAAGATTGCAGCCTTCGTGATCACGGGGCGGAATCCGTAAAATAACTTTATTTAAAAATATTATTTAAATAAAACTACAAAACAATGCTAGATCATTTATAGTGATAATAATTGTGGACAAACAGATGCCTCGACTAGAGTGAGTCATGCGGAGTGCGGTATTACAACCCACCGTCGCGTCGTAATCACCTCGTCACCTGTCCCTGCTACTCGTCAGCGATGACGCTCTAATTGTACTTATAATTTATGGAAGCCACGACATGTTATTGTGTAGTTAATTACTTTTGCACATTGATATATATATATATATATATAAGTACATATGTACTACGTACTAGATTTGACGTTCTGAACATTCACTGTTTCAACTGAATTAAACTGAAATCCATTCAAACTGACTTGAGTATGGTGTCATTATTGAAAGCTCGTTGTTATGGACGGAGCTGCGCTTATATTATTATAATTACTCTAGTCTAGTGTAATCCTGGATGTGAATAAAAATTATTAATCAAGTAAGTAAAATTTTTGTGAAGCTAATAAATAGGTAATAAATACTGTAATAATGACAATAATAATGGCAACATGAGGTGAATGCAGTTTTGTCACCTAAAGTCACTTCAGATTCAAAAATATTTCGCATTACAAAGCCTGCACTCTAAATGATTAATCCACAATCATAACATAAAAACACTTTTGGAATGATATTTCGTGCACATTTAAATGTATCTTACTGCTAGCTTCACGTAGTATTTTATATTAAATGGGGCAAACTTTTCTGTTTAACATTCAGTAAGACCACAGTAAACATATAAAACAATACTCTATGTCTGTGGACAAAATGATAAACAAAAAGAAACTATTTGACCACAGAATATGTATGCGTGTAACAAATACTTTGTGTTTGTGTGTGTTAAATGCATGGTAGTGTGTGTGTGTAATGTTTTTATTGATTGAATGTTCTTTTATAAAATTATTATGAAAATATTAGCGTTCTGCACTTCTCCTACATAAACTATAAGTGTGCCAAATTTCATACTCCTCCGTCCGCGCAATTTTCGTAAGGGGTCCAAAGTTTTTGCTTCACGTATTTATTAATATAGAAAATTAGACAAGGTTCAAATCACATGTTTATTTATTTGTAGGTTATCAAAAACCTTCAGGGTGGAAGGCTAAGACATTTAATATAAATAAGACGAGTCGTGTAACACTTTTTTTTTCTTTACACTAATTTAAGATTTCAATAAATAATTCAATGTAGTTAGGTCTTATTTTAGTATATTTTATGTTACACAGTAAGTACCAAAACTGTTCTTGATAAATAAACCATTTAGTGACTTTTTGAGTAAAAACGTAGTTAATAAAAACAAAATACGCCAACAAATCATTCATAAATATTCATAGCAATACCTAATTTTGACCTATGCACGCACACATTCAAAACATACGATAAGAAAGGTTCGAAATATCAAACGCTTGGTCCGCACCGTCCCGCCGCCACGCCGCGCCGCCGCCGCGCCGCCGCCGCGCCGGCACGCCGCCCGCCATTCAACTTCAGCCGGCGCAGCCAGCCGCGTCTATCGAATCTTCCCTATCTACCTACAACACCCATGAGATCTCCTGCCTCTCCTCAACCTGCACAGTCTGCAGCTGCCACCTCTCTGCTCTCCCTCTCGCCAGTGTTGACCGTGACCTAATTACGTAGGCGCGTGGTATTTTAGATTAGCATTTTGCCAAATTTACGTAACTGCCGCGCACCCAATCGGAGAACGATTTGACAGCCAACCAAAGGTTATTGCGGTTTGGTCAGTTCAGTACACCATCCGCCCTGTGGAATGGGGGCGTTTGGAGAATTCCACCACGGTATCCCCTGCCTGTCGGAAGAGGCGACTAATAGGGGCACAAAGGGGTCGCCGGCGGGCGGCGAAATAAACCTAGTAGTACATTTTTGTGCATTTTGCACATCTTTCAGTTGACCCCGGGATGGACGGCCGTGTGTTGACCTCATACTGCCGTAGACGCCGAGGGCGTCCTTCGGTGCGCAGGGCTTCTGAGACGGGGAGGCTTCCACGGGAGCAGGCACAAGGCGGCACCGCGCAGAGCGGCTGCGGTCGCAGACTTAGACACGTCAACGTCAGAAGGCGCAGCCGTCCCAAATGCACCGAAAGGGGCCACCGCGGGTTTTAGCTGGTAGGCCGTGCATAGGCTTAAGTTGTATAGGGTTAGGGACTCGGCGGCGGTCGCCCAAAGGTCACTATCAAATCCGGGCGGTTCAACGCCGGGCCGTAAGGCATTTACCCCAACATAACCGCTCAGTCGCCCCACGAGGCTGGGCGGTAGTAATAAAACACTTTCTCCGCGAAATATATAAAATAAATAAATATTTTAAAATGAAATATCGACAGGATTATTACATGGCCTGCCTGATGTTTAATCTGTGAAATACCGCGTTCATCTATATCTCGTGAGCAAACTGCAATGGCAGAGCGACGTGCGCAATGCACATCACACCCATGCATCCTGCTGAGCACTGGTGGTGCCGCGAGCTCACTTCGTTGCATTCCGAGGCAGATTCTTAAATTTAGGCTCCAAGAAACGTTACTACAAACAAAAAGGATATTTCGTTTTTGTTTTTTCTTCATTTTTCATTTTAATAATAAAATGTAACTGAACGTTATTTTGTTAACTATTACAGGCGTTCGACTCGCTCTATACGAAAAGAATCTGGGAAGTATTAAAAATTAAGGAATAGACAATAAATATACACCGTGACTTTATAGTCGTTTTGGAACTGAAAATTTTTAATTCTATATAATAAGTGAAAAAAATATCATTTTAATAAAAATTAAAACATTTTTTATCATTAAAATGAATACTCGTTTCGAATAATAAATGAGAACTCGTGGTAACGCCACTACAAACACTACGATCGGTGCCATTCATAAGTAGCGGCAAAATATTCTCCAAAGAATAGGTACAAAGACCGCCGCGTCGCGTCGCGTCGTAGCCAATGACGCGCACCCCTCTGATGTACCTATGCCTCAGCACGGCGAGCGCATACACTCCCGCTCTCCCCGCCCGTCGCGCCGTCTTCCAGTCAGTAATGCGACAACACGCGCGCGATTAAGGCTGCTGATTACGAAAATGAGTCGTCAGTACTAATATGATATTCAAGCGGAGTATTTGTCGGCGGTTCCAATATACGCTGTAGTTAAGTAGGTACAATTTGGAAGAGCTGAGCGGTTGTACTCCTAACCGGATCGTTTTGAATCCGCTGCGACTTCACGGGATCGAAACTCCTCAAGTTCCATCTACTCCCACTACCTTGGCTGCAACCCAGCGCCTCCTCGACGGATAATTCCACGCGCCGGCTCATGTTGCAAGGCCGAACGGGTGAATGACTCGTCGGATAATGAAGTGGACATTTAAGTAGACATCGGCGGCACGAGAATGGCGGAACGAATTTATGTTAATATTTATGGGAAAACATTAAATACCTACGGATTACACCCGTATCATTTCCGTCGGGCGCACGCAATTCATGACAACGATGCACTGGTAATGAACATTACTGGACTATGGATCGGCCGCGGCGGTTAATGACAGCCCGGCGAAGCCCGACTGCTACCCTGGATATTTTCTTGTGGTCGGAAATAAAACTCGTGTATTTCGGGAACACAGAAACACCTGACGAGTTACGTAGAGCGACAGTGGACGCCTTTAACCGAGTGAAAAGTGACAGAAACACATTGCAGCTTAAATATAACAAAAACGTGCACGTTTGTGCATCGAACGCGGCGGACTCATTTCGGCAGTTTGCCGTTACCGGGAAGTGTAAATAGGTAATCTATACTTATAATAAATCTGTAGAGAGGTCAATTCTGTACATGAAATATATTTCCAAAATAACTATCAGGGGTGATTAGGGATCGATACTGATGCCAAAAATGCAATTAGTAAAATTTTTGTCTGTCTGTCTGTCTGTCGGTCTGTCTGTATAACCGTTATAGAAACAAAAACTACTCGACGGATTTTAACGAAACTTGGTACAATTATTTGTCATACTCCTGTGCTGGTTATAGTATACTTTTCATCACGCTACAATGTAGGAACAGAAACAGTGAAGGGAAATGTTGGGAAAACGGGAGAAGTTACTCCATTTTTTAAGCTTCCGTCGCGTGTGCAAGCTTAATGGTTAAGCTACACAGAAATCATGTATGACGAAATGTTCTCCTTGAAATTATCGTAAAAAATATCCACGACAGCATATGTCTATCTTTTATGGTTGACTCTACAATAACACGTGTAACTCCGATAGCAGCAGTTCGAAGCTTTCTCATTATATTTTTCTTCTCTTACGTTTATAACACTCTCAGTCATCCTTAATTAAAAAGTGAACATAATTAAATATTCCATAAAAGAATCATAGAAATCGGTATAGAAACACCAAATTATGTACATGAAATACGCTAATAATAAGCCATCATGCGTGAATACTGAATCATACTATAAGGATTATTTTTGTATATATATAAGGTCGCGAACGCACAGGCACGCAGCTTGCTTGGCACCTAGAGCTAGCAGATGCGTAACAGTAGCTTCGTAAAACGAACATTCTCGAACGTGCGACCAGCTCCATATTTGAAATCCGAAATCACGCGGGCGAAGCTGCGAGCGGAAGCTAGTTTGTAAATAAATTGTTTAGGTATGTTAGCTGATTACACTGCGCAGCTCCCAATTTTTTTTTGTTTTTTTAAATACGCCAGAAATACTTATAGTTCGTTCGCGCTGTTTATTTTTTATTACTGAGAACAATAATTAGTAGGTATTTTATGGGAAAGTAATGCTAAAATAAAGTAGGTATTTCCGGCGGTCCTAAGCCCGTGTAAAGTATGATGGAGAAATTGGAGTATCC
>NW_023594419.1:0-15997 GCF_014839805.1 Manduca sexta
TCGAGTCGTTAGGCATCTTTTAATTATGACTCTACTGCAATTTTATTTCTCTATCTATAGTCTGGTTCAGGCAGTCATAGTGTAATAACATACAACTAGTGATTTCTTAGACTCAACATAAGCACTGGAATAATCAAGTTGCATTATTCACTAATATTCAAACACTCATTCACCATTCACAAAACTGCGTACTATACATATAGACCTTCATCAATATAAGAATCTTCTCCATTGACGTATATCCTTTTAGACACGCACGTCTACATCAACTATTTGTTCAAACTCTGAATTAAAATGGCAACCAAAACGTTATTGTTATAATCTATTTATTCACTTGAACAACAAATAATTTTACTTATTTGACTAATATTTTTTATTCAAATCCAGGTTTAAACTTAGACTCGAGTTCTTATATCATGCGCGCCACTCCGTACACAACCACAAACTGTCAATATTGACCATGCCAAAGTCAGTTTGAATGGATTGCTGTTCAATTTAGTTTAAACGAAGTAAATGTTCGGAATGTCAAATCTAGTACTTTGTACATATATATCGATGATCTACTCATATTGGGACAGAATAATTATTACCGATAAAAATATACTTTCTATCTTTTTCTACGACAAACTAATAGTATCATAAATAGCTAATAGACATTGCTGTCTGTACCTTACACTCTCACTATCTTGCATCTACATACACTGCAAAGGTATACATATATAGTACAGCCCATAGATCTAAAAAACTGTGCAAAAGTGTAGAGGCCTCAAACCACCTCTCTACATAGTATTCTTCAATTGTTTACAACGCATAAGATTCATTCATCTTCCTTCAAAAGAAAAAATCTTAATACTTGCCATATTGTTATGAAAATTCCCGTCTATTTTGACTTAATTATTAGTCGTATTACCCAACCAATGTTCATTAGTAGTTATAAATAAATCAGCTCTATTAACTGATATAGCCCCAAGCATACACAACCTACAGCGTACATTAACAGAAAAATAACCAAATACACAGAACTCGGGGCGGAAATAGTTCGAATGTGTACCTATATAGCGGTGATAGTCCCAAATGTACTTTCTACTACCATTGTTGTCCTTGCTCAGCTCCAAGAGTCTACAAATTCTATAATTACTAAATTCACATACATACAAAATGTGTAATATATAAATAATATTCAGAGTTTGTTTCATTTGAAATCATTTATTTACAAACTGATATTTCACTAAAACAAATAATAAAGAAAAGCCTACCAGCCAGTGATACTACAGTTACATTCTACAACAATAAGTTATATAGTATGGTGGATTGGTATAAGTGCTTTTCTTTCTTTCTTTGTGTAATGTATTTTCATATTTTTGACAGGGTACTTTGAGGACATCAAAATTCTCTATCCCGTGCTATTTTAACCGTTCTCAAGAAAAGGAGGAGATTCTCAATTCCACTGTATTTTTTCATTAAGTTTTTCCTGCCAAGGGTATGATTTCTTCACCAATGTCTTTGTGGTCTTCCCATATTTCTCTTTCTGTGGGACGGTTCGTTTAAACCCTCCACTATAGGCTTCTACACATTATTTTAAAAATAAAAAAAGTGTATAAATATAAAATGTATGGTTTTTAGCTACTAGTTTAAGATGTTATTCCGAGCGATTTCAATGAGACTAACTGAAGGCTTCAAAGGAAAAATAATGATTGTAGTATTCCCACACAGGTAATCAATTGATATTATAACCGGATAATAAATTCTAAGTGGATCATAAAATTTACTTTTACTGACCATTTAATACACCTAATGACTCATTTCTTTGCTAACCGTAAATTTAGACAAGGTAAATAATCAGCCCTTTCGGAAATCAGATTGTAATAATAATAATAAGTAAGTACCCATGAATTTGTAAACATTTATAAAAAATAAACATTTGATTTTTTAGATAAAATATTTTTCCTAGCAGAAAAGATAAATGTTTCATTTCAAGCAATCTACTTACCTTTCGGGGTTTTATACCTAAAAACCTGAGAAAACTTTATAAAATAGCTGAAAAAGGGTTGCACGAAAAATATTCAGGCACTACTGAATATTTTTCGTCTCGACGCACTAGTCGAGTCAATTTATTTATTTGTATGTATTTTTAAACCCACACATGATCGAGAAGTCCGCACGTCGGTCGAAGTCAACAGAAAATAAATGTATTAACATCTATACATGTAACATTTAACAAACGTTTATAGGATCACTTTGTTGCCATTTGGCCATCTGTCTGTCAAGATTTATTACCTGAGGACAAGTAGAGTTGTCAAATTGAAATTTATACCATATTATCGGGTCTCAGACTCGGGTACGCCGTTTCTTTCAGCCGTGAAAAGAAAGTCAACGTGACCGAAAGTCATAACACTTTCCGTCACATGCTTAAGCATATTATGCGATTTCACAAGGGATTCAAAACTAAAGGGTTGACATAAAATCATTAAATTTGGCAAGAAGCAATATTTTACAGCACATGTAAAGGAAAACTGAAAACCCTAAATATTATTTTCTTTATTAACAAAAAGTCTTAATTTACTATAATAAACTTATTTGCGGTTGGTGCAATAACCGTTTCTTAGGTTCGAGTGGCAAAGTTAAGTGTATCAATTTTGAACGTTAAATTTCAAATCTACACGTTTGTATGGAACCCTCAATGATCGAGTCCATCTCGCACTTACCAAGTTTTTTAGCGTTTCTACCTGTTTTCAAACCAGGAGTAGCAAATTTTAATGAAATAAATATTACTGCTCCTTTATAAATACATACAGACGCCTGAACATTCAAAAAAGATTCAAATAATTTCTGGGTAACAGCGCCGAAATAAGGAGAAAATATTTCACATTTCCCACTACTCAGCTCAATTATTGCGAGGCGGTAGTTTCTGTAACAATCGCTCGTCAAAGGTGTCTGTAGCTCTAGCGACATTATATCGTTGTCTCAAGTGCTCCAATTTCTCATTTAACCGAGGAGGACTGTTCGTCTTTGACAAAACCTCAATTCAAACAAAGTGTACGCCACCCTTCTCTGTTCTGAGGCTACAATTTCTACTCTTGCTGCACACTAATGTTCTCTACCGGATTTACTCGCGGCAGTGCAAAATTCATTGTGATTTTTATTTTTAAATTGTTTTATTTGTTTACATTTGTAGCATTACTCTTTAAATCTATATCTATACGTATATAAAACTGAAGAGTTTGTTTGTTTGAACGCGCTAAACTCAGGAACTACTACTTCAAACTGAAAAATTCTTTTTATGTTGGATAGCCGTTGTTCGTGAAAGGCTATAAGCTATATATCATCACACTATGACCAATAGCAGGAGCAGTACTGAAAAATGTTGCAAAGACGGGGAAAATTTATTACTTTTGAGAGCTTCCATTGCGTGCACTGCGTAAACGATTCAAGTTGCTATCCTGGAAAATATATTGCGAGACTTTATAACGAAAAAGTGTATTCCGAAAAAAACATCCTCAAGCGGCGGAGCCGCGGGCAAAACCTAGTTTTTTCCTTAATATTTGCTTAGGTCTGTATATAAAAGTTACTATAAAGAATACTTGTAGTCGGAAAATCTTTATTGGTTATAAAATTTCGGTTTTAACGACTTATGAATGGGCATGACTTATAACGGAAAACTTTATCCCAGAAAAACTTATTCACGCGGGTGGAGCTGCAGGCAAAAGCTAGTGGTGTATAAAAATACCAGTTAAAGATATTCACAAGTGCATCATACCTATATATAAATACAGTTCTGTGCGAGTTACTTTCATTATAGTTAGCTCAATTCTTAGGTTTTACACCCGATATGGTTCTGCTACATAACTTTAGGTATATCGTTGTCTCATTGTTCCAGGTTCTTTGTATATATTTGATATGCAATTTAAATTAAATCACATAATTCTAAGGTTTTATTGAATATTTCCAATACTCCCCAAAAATAAAATAAAGATGAAACAATAAAATATTGTCTTTTTACCAAGATGAAAATTATAATGTAATTTTTGCTATATAAGTAAAAATTTACATAAAACCTTGTAATAGTGAGCCAGAGATATGTATGTTGCGGCTGGACGGTAGAGATAGTATGCGTTCTCAGGACGACTAACAAGCATGCAATTGTGTGGGAAAAGTGACTCATTACTAATTTCATTGTGTTTGAAAATCTATACTTCTATATATCTATACTATTATATAAAGCTGAAGAGTTTGTTTGTTTGTTTGTTTGTTTGTTTGAACGCGCTAATCTCAGGAACTACCAGTCCAAATTGAAAAATTCTTTTTGCGTTGGATAGCCCTTTGTTCGTGGAGTGCTATAGGCTATATATCATCACGCTATACCCAATAGGAGCGGGGCAGTAATGGCTAATCTCAGGAACTACCGGTCCAAACTGAAAAATTATTTTTGTGTTGGATAGCCCTTTGTTCGTGGAGTGCTATAGGCTATATATCATCACGCTATACCCAATAGGAGCGGGGCAGTAATGGCTAATCTCAGGAACTAACGGTCCAAACTGAAAAATTATTTTTGTGTTGGATAGCCCTTTGTTCGTGGAGTGCTATAGGCTATATATCATCACGCTATGACCAATAGGAGCGGAACAGTAATGACTAATCTCAGGAACTACCGGTTCGAACTGAAAAATTCTTTTTGTGTTGGATAGCTCTTTATTAGTGTAGTGCTATAGGCTATATATCATCACGCTATACCCAATAGGAGCGGGGCAGTAATGGCTAATCTCAGGAACTACCGGTCCAAACTGAAAAAATATTTTTGTGTTGGATAGCCCTTTGTTCGTGGAGTGCTATAGGCTATATATCATCACGCTATACCCAATAGGAGCGGGGCAGTAATGGCTAATCTCAGGAACTAACGGTCCAAACTGAAAAATTATTTTTGTGTTGGATAGCCCTTTGTTCGTGGAGTGCTATAGGCTATATATCATCACGCTATGACCAATAGGAGCGGAACAGTAATGACTAATCTCAGGAACTACCGGTTCGAACTGAAAAATTCTTTTGTGTTGGATAGCTCTTTGTTAGTGTAGTGCTATAGGCTATATATCATCACGCTATGACCAATAGGAGCGGAGCAGTAATGACTAATCTCAGGAACTACCGGTTCGAACTGAAAAATTCTTTTTGTGTTGGATAGCTCTTTATTAGTGTAGTGCTATAGGCTATATATCATCACGCTATGACTAATAGGAGCGGAGCAGTAATGGCTAATCTCAGGAACTACCGGTTCAAACTGAAAAATTATTTTTGTGTTGGATAGATCTTTGTTCGTGGAGTACTATGGGGTATATATCATCACGCTATGACCAATAGGAGCGGAGCAGTAATGGCTAATCTCAGGAACTATCAGATCGAACGGAAAAAATATTTTTGTGTTGGATAGCACTTTGTTCCTGGAGTGCTATAGGCTATATATCATCACGCTATGACTAATAGGAGCGGAGCAGTAATGGCTAATCTCAGGAACTTACCGTGTTTGAACTGAAAAAATCTTTTTGTGTTGGATAGCCCTTTGTTCCTGGAGTGCTATAGGCTATATATCATCACGCTATGACCAATCGGAGCGGAGCAGTAATGAAACATGTTGCAAAAACGGGGAAAAATTATTAGTTTTGAGAGCTTCCGTTGCGTGCGCTGCGTAAACGATTAAAGTTATGCAACAATGATGTATGACGGGATTATTCCTCTTAAAAAGTACTAAAAAATATATTATAAAACAAAGTCCCCGCTGCATCTGTCTGCCTGAACGTGTTAAACTCAAAAACTACCCAACGTATTAAGATGAAATTTGGTATGGAGACAGTTTGAGACCCTGGGAAGAACATAGGCTCCCGGGAAACTACTACTTTTATAACGGAAAACTTTAGCCTGAAAAACTTTATAACGCGGGCGGAGCCGCGGGCAAAAGCTAGTACTATTATATAAAGCTGAAGAGTTTGTTTGTTTGTTTGTTTGTTTGTTTGTTTGAACGCGCTAATCTCAGGAACTACCGGTCCAAACTGAAAAAATCTTTTTGCGTTGGATAGCCCTTTGTTCGTGGAGTGCTATAGGCTATATATCATCACGCTATACCCAATAGGAGCGGAGCAGTAATGGCTAATCTCAGGAACTACCAGTCCGAACTGAAAAATTCTTTTTGCGTTGGATAGCCCTTTGTTTGTGGAGTGCTATAGGCTTATATCATCACGCTATACCTAATAGGAGCGGAGCAGTAATGGCTAATCTCAGGAACTACCAGTTCAAACTGAAAAATTCGTTTTGCGTTGGATAGCCCTTTGTTCGTGGAGTGCTATAGGCTTATATCATCACGCTTTACCCAATAGGAGCGGAGCAGTAACGAAACATGTTGCCAAAACGGGGACAATTTATTAGTTTTGAGAGCTTCCGTTGCGTGCGCTGCGTAAACGGTTAAAGTTATGCAACAATGATGTATGACGGGATTGTTTCACTTAAAATGTTCTAAAAAATATATTATAAAACAAAGTCCCCGCTGCATCTGTCTGTCTGAACGTGTTAAACTCAAAACTACCCAACGTATTAAGGTGAAATTTGGTATGGAGACAGTTTAAGGCCCCGGGAAGAACATAGGCTCCCGGAAACTACTACTTTTATAACGGAAAACTTTAGCCTGAAAACTTTATAACGCGCGCGAAGCCGCGGGCAAAAGCTAGTCTATTGATATTTGGGTTGTTTATGGACGACTTACCACGTCGTGATCCATTTGCACCTAGTTTATTTCAAAATCGATATATTACGAATGTTATTGTATTGCATTTACAGTATAATTGGAGTGGAGGTAAACTATCGCGTAATTAAAATGCTATTGTTAATGCTATAGAATATGCACATGACATGTCAGATATCTACTTACGTGTGCACGAACATTACCGTTGCCCTGTTCAGCATGCACGGCAGAGCATGCGCCAGCCTTATAACGTATGCGTAGCTAGGTTCGGCTCGCGCCTCGCCATAATTAGATATATTGGGATCGATTTTTCACGCGACTCTGTTTAAATTTTCATTAACTCTTTTCGTTTAATTATTGAATTGTTTGTTACTTACGATTAATGAACGTGTAATTGCCATACCTATCAATCTTAAGAATGATGCTCCAAGTTTATACTGGAAAGCATTTAAGGTTATAATTGTTTACTGTATTTTTTACCATTACCTACCGATTTTATATTAATACCGTACTAAGAAAATCCTTTTTTACTTGAAACTTGAAGAGCGTCCCAGTCAAATAGATTCCTTAATGACCTATCTTGTTTGGCAAATAATGGCTGCAAGCGATGTTTAAAGGGAAGCAGTTGAACAAAGTTCAAGCAACAGCGCCAAAGCTCGTTTTGCTTGTTGAATTGTTTATTGGGTGATTGTGTTCATTTCCCGTGCGAATGCAACCTGCTGCATAGTGGATGTCGTCACCGAGATCGCTCTAAATGTGGAAGACAAAGTTATAGTCTCAAGGAAGATGAGCAACCAGTTAACCTAATTTTGCAAGGAAACTTACATGGGCCCAGTTCGCAGCCAATTGTTTCATTATTATGATTTGTCATTTATTTATATAGTATCAGTGTTACTTACATACATGTTCAAAAACTTGACATAATGTTGAAAATGAACATGTTATTTAGTCAAAGTAAAATAACATATTACCGTATATATTTCCATACAGTTTATCAGCGTCAAAATCAGACCTTTATAAAATATAATAAATCCTACAATTACGGCTAAAACATGCTCGAAACAAGAATAAAGAGAGTTGACACATTACCATACGCGTATATGTATAAATCATTCTGCATTATGAAAGTTCCAACTTAGATAAGAATGTAAATAAGATAAATGCGACCACTGCTGCACGTAGAACATCTCTTAAAACCTTGATTTTTGCATTTGAAGTTTACATAAAATTTGAATATAATGCCAAGTGTAAAAACACCATTTTGCAGTAATTACTTGTAAAGATCCAGATTTTTGGCAATACTTATAATAATTATTGATAGGAGTTGGATAATAGAGCTTGGATATTGCATTTTTTATATTTCACATTCCAGGTTAATCTATTAAGTTATTAGAACACTATCCGTATAATGAATTCTGTTCATTATTATCAGAGCCTTTATATTTTTTTACGCAGTAGTTTATAGAAAAACATAACGCTAATTGGGTTAAGCTCTACTGCTGTAGATTTATGAACGAGAATTTTTTCGCAGCATTGAGTACATCATAAATCTCGTGTAATAATAAAAATGGTTGCCATATTTTAAAATATCTGTATTTTATATTAATTCCCTCTTCCGACGCAAATGTAAATGTTATAGTTAATCAGGAAAGCGAAGTTTCATTTTCCGTTAAAGTGAATTTTAAAATGGAATTAGTTGGAAACATTTTTAATTAATTTAAAACTACCACAATGAACTTCGGTTAAAACTTGGATCGGTTTGATATTGCACGACGCGACGATGCGATAAAATGTTCTACCCTAGCAAAAATATTTCCAAACGTACCGTAGTTTACTCTTTATTCTTGTGGTAGTTTAGTTTATTTTTCTATTTACTCTCTCAGATCTCAGAGGTTACTGAAAACAGTGCCTTAGACGACACGATGGACAGTCGTTTTCATTAAACGTCAGAAAATAAACTACAACGTTTGTAACGGGAATCTATAGTACTTAATTGCTGCCGAGTTTTAAGCTCTGCATAAATTTTAATCCCAGCTATTTTTCACGTTTGGAAAACAGCGAATGTGTCGCGCTTTGATATAGACATACACAGCACATTTTATATACAAACATTAGGAGTTATTTAAAGGTTCCCTCTTTCGTGCTCTTTTACTGTTGAGCGTTACAAATAGTTCAAACTCACTTTACTATTAACCCTTTTTTTGCTTTATTCTTTACAGCGCTGCCGAGGTTTTGAATTCATTATTCAACATTGTACAGTGTTTCTTTGAAGTTAAATATGCTTTTTGGATACAAACTTAGTTTAAATTGTTTTCATTTACATATAATATTATGAATGCGAAAGGTTGTGAAAATATTTTGGCGGATGAAGCCGCGAGCAACGCCTAGGTAATATACAAATATACAACATTGAACTGCTATTGTCAACGATATATAACAATAACCTGTCCTATATACCGTCAGTCACAAAAGTACTTGAAAAATTCAATATTTCAAAAGCTTTAAAACTTTTAACTTCAATCGTAATATTCATTTTTCGGTATCTAACATAAAGTCCAATTTTCGATGTTTATTTTAATAATTATAAAAACGATTGTTGATACGCAGAAAAAAGTTGAATGACGATTGGAAATTAGTATTTCTTTGCCTACTTTTGTGACCTACATCTGACCTGACTTCATTGTACAACTCATATTGAAGGTTGGAAGTTGTCTTTTATCATATATGGTTTAAATCATTATAATGATCCCAAATAGTCTTCACTGTCTCTTCAATATTATGTGACGTTTCCTAAATGTTAATTCGTTCATACTTGTGCGCTGACAATAAACTATTACGACCACGTACCTAATGTGGCTATGAATAAATAAAAAGTTAAAGTAGTTTCCAGAAATCCTGGTAATTAAGGCAGTAATACAATTGAAATTGGCATAAACGCTATAATCACCCAAAACACATGAATACACACTATAAAAATCAATATAAATGACGTAACTAAGTGTGGCTCGCGACTATCCACTCGTAAGACCGTTCTCGGTATAAAATGTCTACTTAATAAGTAATTTTTCGAAAAATACCGACGTCTATATTGTGTTAATTCAGGAAAATGTTTTATTTGTATGTTTAATTCATCCGAAACCGTTCAGTGATTACTGTGGTTATCTAGAGCAATCATCCAAACATCTAAACGTTTTCACAAACTTTTGCATTCATTATTAGTAAATCCTTATGATTTCAAGTATTTGTTGTTTTACATCGTTGACTTTAATTTAATAACAGAATAGGAAATATACGTGATCAGTGGCGGAGTTATTATTACCCTTATTCACTATTCATTGCAAGTGCATAGTTCGTCGATGCAGGTCGTTTCAAAAGAGCTGCCTATTTCGAGAGAATCACTATCAATACTTTCTGCTATGTGTTCGTGTTGCAAATTTATTTGAAAAGTACACACATTCCATGTGATTAGGCGATGGAAGTCTCTGGCTGCAATTGGTAATTAAGCGGTATTAGTATCCTTCTTTACGCGGTTTATCTTGAAAGGTTTTAACTTTAAACTTAGGCATTTGGCTCTTTATTTATCAACAAAATCCCATTACAAAGTCTACGCTGCGTTTTGTCTATTAGACCTCTATAAGACTCTATATTTCGAACCGTGATAGGTGCAGCAATGTTCACAATATTTTAAATATTATGTCCAATATATTAAATAGTAATAAGCGTTGGTATACTGGACCCTGGGTAGGCAAGTTATTCTCGTATTCGGCCGAGTTTTATATATAGCTGAACAGCGGGACGAGAGTACCTACATCGCAAGACTAGACCTAAATCTATTGTATACATATTTCATAGTTAAATTATTAAACAGTCCTTATTCGATGTTGCGGTAGGTTTGTTAGTTTGGAAATGGTTCAGTGGAATTGGAATATCCACAAAAAAAAATTCGCACATTCAGTAGTTACTCTATCTAGCGTGAAATAGAAATACACCCTTGTAAAATAAATTAGAAAATGCTTCGTCTTTTGCACAGTTATGGCATTTTGTATTGGTTTATCATTGGCATTAGTAAAGATATCGATAATTGTTACAAATTATACATTAAAACGACCTGTACATGTATGTATTACGTTTTTATGTGAGTATTTCTCACACACGTTACGTCACGTTACACGATTCATTAGGTTTCTATGAGTGAGCTCGTGGACACCCAAATTTAGAGCTTTTTTGTGTACCCAGTTTTTTTCAAGGGGATCAAAACTCTTCTGTGGTTATTTCTTAGTTCTTCAGCTATGTATATCGTAACAATTGATATTATGTCGATCTTACTCCACTTTTTAAAAAATGGCATCCAATTTATCCGTTTCAGGGCGACCAGAGCGAGGTGCATCTTTGGCATCAAAATTCACGGATTGATAACGCTTAAGCCAAACTTTGTGCTACTCTTCATGTTACTGCATTAGGTCCAAAAACAACACTATTTTTTTCACGGTTTGAACTGCATTTTTTCCTTTTTCACAATACAAATTTAAAAAGTTTTCAAATTTCTTTTTTACATTCACTTATTTTGACAGAAAGATAAAAATAATTTTAACAAAAAATTAAACCGCCTTCAAAAACCACTCAAAACCAAAAAAATATTTCACATAGCAGGTATATATTGGATACCAATTTTGGAGTCCGTGCTTAATAAAAATAGCTAGTTAAGCTATATTTGTTGCATAGTCCATCTATGAGTTAATTTTTTTCAAATCAATTAAAAGGAGTAGGTTTGCATTTACTACTAACAAACATACACAGTCAAAGGTGTAGTACCAAGTACATGTATGGTGTTTCATCCTTTTATTTCCTCTTTATTCGGGGCAGGGAGTGTAATACACCCACATTTGACCAGCTATATGTAACAGAGAATGAATTTGGGTAGTGTACAGTTCACAAATTTAAATATACCCTTAATAGCTTCCATTTGCTGTGCTGCGGCGGTGTGTTCATCTCCGGTGACGATCTGACATGCTGACTTTTTACGCTAGCAGCACATTGTTTTCGTATATTCGTAAATGTATTTATCTAGCGTAACTAGCTATTTTAAATTTTTGAAGTCGGTTAAAAAATAAATTGAAAATAGCTGATAACATTATACAAATTTATTTCTTTTTTGAAATGTAATTCTTTTAATGTTATCAAAAGCATCCAGATACAAATAGTACTGCCAAAGAGATTTTATTACAAGTTTAAACATACTATATACGGAAACGCTTTTTCCCTGACCTATTATTTCGTAATTCGCTGAAAATGCTGTCAGTTTTGTCAACATGTTATGTTATGTCATGTATGTTTGGTTTATTCAGTGAGCTCTTGCATGTATGTTTAAACATTACTATGTAATTATCAATAGATATGTATCGTTAATGTGTCGTGATAAGGCATCCGCTGATATTTTATCGAACCCTTGTTCGCAATATAAATATACGTTATATTATTTAACAAACTCATATATATCTGTTGGCAACAATGCGTTATTTTCAGAATACCTATATTCTAATTTAAATAGATTTTATAATAGCGTAGAACTGCTTTTATAAAGTATCTGTTAGACATCGTTATAAACATTTATGTATACAATGTTTATTAATCGCGAAACGGAATAAAATAATAATAAGACCCAAAGACTTGGAATCAGATTTTTATTCCACACATCGAAAACAACATATCGTCTCCAATGGTAGTTGAAGTGAGTAGCGCTTTCAAATGAAACTATGGAAGTTTCAGCGCTGAGTCATTGAGATAAAATATACAAATTATACGCATTATTTTCCACGAAATTATTGTTTCATTCTTGGTATACCTGTTTACCGTTAAACATTGAATTGTTTCATCTAAATGCTTGCATATGACATGTTTATGATTATTTTAATAACCCAATTAAAAACAATCTTGTAGCTTTATAAATAACATAAGGCTGTAAGCAGTTCATATTGTTATATATTTCATTTAATTTTCGACTAATTCGTATATTTTTATCAATTACGTACATATACCACATATACCATACAATCATAAGAGGTAAATATTTTTAATATTGAATGCTCTTGGTAAGTCCTTACAATAGCGATTTTTTAAGCTTTATTTACTTTGATGATAGACGCCCCTGTGTTTATTTAAAAGTATATTTTCCCGATAGAGAGTAGCCCAGCGCACTTTGGGTAATGTATTTCTAATAAGCATCTTCTCTTAAATCGGTTTAGTAGTTTCTTAGATTAAAGCGTTTAAACAAACTCTTCAGCTTTATATATTAGTATAGATTCGATTCGATATGTTTTTCGCAACAAAAGTCTCGCAGGAATTGCATTACACGCAAAATTTTAAGGTGTTTTGTGTGAACACCGGAATATTTTTGCAGTTAAAGCTAGCCTCAGTTACTTCTTAGACAGTTAATAATACCCTATGGAAATCCGTCTAGTGATTTTGGAGATCAGGATATCCTTATTAATAAGGTAAATATTTTTAAATAGAAAGTTTTAACACCTGTTTATTGTAAGAAATTAATATGTGAGCCAATACTTTTAATAACATAGACTGAAAAAAGAATCTGTTAAATGATATTGCAAATGGATACTTCAATGAATATTTCTTTACATTGATTTACTTGTACTTCTTTTCGTATAGCGGTAAGCGGGTAGAACGCTGCGGGACGCAGAGCTATTGGTTTTCCGATAAGGATTCCGTCGATGATGAATTAAATTTTTCGGTTTATATTGACATAATTTATTCACAGGTTGAAATAAAACTGTGCCGACTCTCAAGTTAATGGTACAATTTATAGATTTGTAGCGTACTGACCCCGTCAGAATATTCAGGTTAACTATCTGATATTGTGTTTCTGACCGAATGTACAAAAACAGCTTTAAAATTGTTTTAGAAATGAGACAGTAATTCATATTTAAAATATTGTAATGCACAAGATTGTGCGCGTAGTGGGGATATCGCGCTATATCTTCCTCTAGCCCGCATCGTATTTAATCTGCGACGACGTCCCTTGCCTGTGTTGCGACTCTTTGCTGTTCGTACTATTCTGTAACATTTAAGATGAGCCTTGTGAAGACTATCATTGAAAACACACCTCTAAAATGTTTGTACGGTACAATGCGCAGACAATGTACGCAAAAAAATTATATTCTTAACTCTGCAAACAAATACGCCATAGCTCGGATGTGCGATATACTAAACCTCAAAACGACGTAATTCATTGTAACACACCGTCCATTTAAGCACAAATATTAATTTTATCTAATTCGATTTCCTTAAACAATAACCAATAATATACAATACTATTGAATACTATATGGTTTTACTATTGAATACAAATTATATAAATGGAAAAAAATACAAAGACCGTAAAAATTCAAAATATCTTCGAAGCAAAACATAAAAAAAACTCGGGATTTTTTGTACTTATCGGCTGACGTATGTGCTGTCGCGACTCCTACTGTGGTTACACGGATTCGAGATTAGTGAGGCAGCAATGGATATTGAAGAATATAAATTACTCCATTACGTGAATTATGAATGAATGTATCCGTCCTTGCCCAATTTCGGTCACAGCGGCCAATCTCAACACAGATGTTATAGCCAGGTATGCAGGAGATGTTATGGTGCTTAAATGGGTATGCAATATACAGTTGCGCTCTGTTCTCCTTATGTGGTGAGATAGCATACAGATATGACCGGGGAGAGAACAGGCGTAGGACTAACGAGTTTACGTGCTTTCTGAAATACGGGTCTATCACACTGTCAACTTCCTGACTCGGGGCTGCGACTGAATAATTTTTATGATGGAAAAACCCGGTCATACTTACTTCTGGCCCGACCCAGGATTCGATCGCAAAACTACAACACGCTAGTCGTGCTCGTACCTCTTACGCACTGCAAGTAAAGGTGGGCAGTCAAAAAAATGTTAGCTATCAATGGCGAAGGCGAAGGCTTTTTTTGTTATTTATGAAAGCAATTAATTAGAATGAACGACATTGTAAAAAGAACAAATAATTAACTTTATCAAAATTCATGTCCAAAAGAAGCACTTCACAAGCAAACATAATTTTATTTAAATACTCAAATTGAATAAAACTTTGTTGTAAACTTGTAGGTATAAAAGCTCGTCACGAGAATAATTATTTTATTACCTATCTACACAAATAAATCTCGCGACAAGCTTTTATGTCACAAAGTTTTATTCAAGTTAAACTATATTTTCGCCCTTTAGATCATTTACACAAAAGCTTGTTTATAAAAATGATTTTATTACTGTTAAGTATTGTCTTTGTGTTAAACTGGCGAATGGTAACATTGATTGTAGTCAGTTACTAAAACAGCTTAATTACAAAGTACCAGCAAGGATACCTCGATCACCAAATTTTTCCCTTTTTGCACCTAAAGTATTTAGAACCAATTTGGGAGACCAATCTCCTGTTAATAGATTCATGTCACTATATAATAAACTGTTCAAGCAAAATAACACAATTGACTTATTCTTCCAAAAAAAAGACATCTTTAAAAAAGAAGTCTTGCACTCTTTACAAAAATGTTGTGCACGAACCTAAATTGCTCAGATATCCTCGTTTCTCTTTTCATTATATATATGTATATATATTTTTTTTTAATTTTGTTTAGATAAATTGCAGTTTCAAACATGTTATTAATTATAAAAAAAAAAAAAATAAGACGTTAGAGTTGTGAACATTTGTGTTGTTTATATCTGTTCTTGTTGTTTATTTTATTTTTACTCGTAGAAAATTGGAACAGGAATGAATACCTACTTTGACCGTTCTGCTTATGCTAAAACTTGCAAGTGGTGGCAGCCTATAAGTAAGACAGCACTGCTGTAAGTAGATATTGATTCGTGTAGTAATATAACTTTGTCATGTAAGGTGTATGTCTTGTTGGTTGTCCTATTAAAAAAAAAACTCAGTTACAAGATTTGACCCGAATAATTTCACCAAAAATTAAATAATAAACCACAATTCTAAATACTCTAAGAAAGCAAAATTGCAAACTAATTGGATCAACAAATTTTTGGGTACCACCTGAGATCCGCCATCTAGATTTTTATATAGCCAACAGTTTACCCTTGTGGGTCCCTGCAACAATTGTTGTATCACCTCCAAACTATTCCTATCCCAAGTTATGAATTTAAATTGGTATGGCAGACGTCTTTTTCCACCATTTGATGCTTTTTTACAACCGCTAGGATAGGATAGGTTGATATTAGATAAGAAATGA
>NW_023594420.1:0-14218 GCF_014839805.1 Manduca sexta
TTTGTGACTCCACTCGTCTAAAGCATATATCTTGGTATAATAGTAACTGTATAGGTAAGTAAGCATATAGCATCCGCAAAAAACGAATCAATAGTTGCTTAGTTTACCACATACATCCACCAAACACTCCGATCCTTATAATATACTAGCTTTTGCCCGCGGCTCCCCGCGTTATAAAGTTTTCAGGCTAAAGTTTTCCGTTATAAAAGTAGTAGTTTCCCGGGAGCCTATGTTCTTCCCAGGGTCTCAAACTGTCTCCATACCAAATTTCATCTTAATACGTTGGGTAGTTTTTGAGTTTAACACGTTCAGCCAGACAGATGCAGCGGGGACTTTGTTTTATAATATATTTTTAGAGAACTTTTAAGAGGAACAATCCCGTCATACATCATTGTTGCATAACTTTAACCGTTTACGCAGCGCAGGCAACAGGCTCTCAAAACTAATAATTTTCTCTGTTTTTGCAACATGTTTCATTACTGCTCCGCTCCTATTAGTCATAGCGTGATGATATATAGCCTATAGCACTCCAGGAACAAAGGGCTATCCAACGCAAAAGATTTTTCAGTTTGGACCGGTAGTTCCTGAGATTAGCCATTACTGCTCCGCTCCTGGGTATAGCGTGATGATATATAGCCTATAGCACTCCACGAACAAAGGGCTATCCAACACAAAAATTTTTCAGTTTGGACCGGTATTTCCTGAGATGAGCCATTACTGCTCCGCTCCTATTGGGTATAGCGTGATGATATATAGCCTATAGCACTCCACGAACAAAGGGCTATCAACGCAAAAGAATTTTTCGATTTGGACCGGTAGTTCCTGAGATTAGCGCGTTCAAACAAACAAACAAACAAACAAACTCTTCAGCTTTATATATAATAGTATAGAAGTATAGATGTAGTGCTGGCATATTGGGCGTATAGTTTGATAAAATTTTACTGTGGGTTGTAGTTCCGGAATGGAAAAACGTTAGCGTGACTTGAAATAGTTTTGGCATTTGCTGGGAATCGGTCTTTTTCGGCTATTTGAAATTATTTGTAGTTTCGCCGACTTAATTTTTATAGATTTAGCCCGGTTGAGTAAGTGAGTTGGTATGTGATACTTAAAGTTTATGAAATTACTGTATCCAAGAATAGTGCTGTGATGCCTTTTGTTTTTCTTGGTTGAGAAACAGGAGATAGTAGAAAAGGATCGGATGGCCGAACAAATTTTGGACAATGTGACCGCACTAAAAGCAAATCTGTTACTTTAATTAAAGTAAAGCACCTAATAATCTTATCGTCTACCTGCAAGGTGGACAGACGACTTGATAAAGGTAGGTAGAAAAACACGCTGGATGGAAGTCGCTTTCGACAGGTCCGTCTGGAAATCTCTAAGGAAGACCTATGTTCTGCAGTGGAATTTATGAGGCTGATGCTGATGAATCATCTTATAGAGAATATTAAGATCAAGAGAGCGACTCCGCATTTATCGAATCGTGTATAATGACGCCATAAAACTCCAAACAACTGCCTATACATGTTTCATCAAAATCCGGATATTATAACACAATTGAGCAACATCAAAACGAAAGTTTCGCATCGACAATATTAGTGTGAATTAACATTTATTAATACAAGCCGTCTGTGTTAACTTTCGTTTTGTTTTGATTACATCGGCTAACGACGCGGCCCGTGGGTCATAGTGTCAGCTTATGAAAGAGCGATTTCTTTATCGAAAGTGGTTGATCTTGAACCTGTCCGTCTGTACGTCACGCTGACTGGCGTACGCTTTCGTATGTGTGTAGATATTTTGTGCGAAAGGCGAATGTCACGTATGGAGATAAAATAAATAAATTATTGGAAAAATAATAAAATATAGTATTTTTCAAATAATGTAAATAAACTAGTTTGCTATTTTTACATATGGTTCTTTGTAATTGAAATAAACGCGATTCAGGATAATGAGAATTGTATTACACGTGGATTGAAACCATTGTTGCACTTTGTATCCTCATGAAATGTTGAGGAATATTATGTTAGTGGGCCTTGTTGATTCTGTTGAAATGCTGTTTTTGTATTGGTCATACATTTTCATAGGAGTATTAAAGCTTCAATGAATGTACTTTTTTAGCTTAGGACGTGCCTATAGCTTTGACGAAGTCCACATAACTAGCCTCTTTTTTCCCTTATTCCTACATTTATGTATTCCTCTTTAAAAATGCAAACTTCTCAGGTCTACAAAGCTTTGAACCATAACCCATTATAGTTTTATAGTTTGATTTTAAAAGATATCGTCTGTAGTGTCTTGTTACTAACAACCTTAAATACATCAAGTATGTAGTTCATTTTGCATTGTAATTAATTTAAATCAATTAGTGAAGACATTAAAGCCAACTTCTACTATTAGTGTGAGTGACAAGCGAAATGCTATCTTATATCTTCGACCTTTGAAGTTCTAATTACCCGATAAGCAATCAATGATGTGCCACGGTAGTTCGCACGTGACTCGGGACCCTGATCTTCCTGATACGGACACCCGTGACAGAGGTCCACACGTTGAAGGTCTTGCGATATCAAGATCGTTGCCCGTTACAATGTTTATGTTTACGAACATCTGGTGTTTATGCGTCGGCATAGGTCGTGTGTTTACTTTGTAAATGCCGCGTTTATTGCTTGTTATCGTTGCGTTTTATTGATGAATTTGTATTGCATACATCAAGGGTTGTAATATATTTACCTATCTATTCTGATATAACGTCAGAGTAACTGTCTAGAGCTGTTAAATAGGATTTTGTTGGTAGGCATTTGTAATTTATTCGAAATATTATATAAAATGCTGTTTGGAAAGAAACAAATTATTATTTTGTTCGTAAACGAGATTTTAATGTTTGTGTAGGAAGTGCTCATTAGAAAATTGCGCGTGCGCATCTCACCGACCACTTTCACTGTTATCGAAATCGCGACCGTCTACTGTCAATGCGCCATCAGCCGGCCATCGTCGGTCTTAAACAAAAATATTCAAATGTGATGGTTATTTTATTAGTTCTATCGAATTCATAAATTAGGAATAGAATAATTTTCTTAGAAAATATATTAAAAAGCAGTTCTAAAACGTGGGTAAAGGAAACATAATCTCACTGTAATATGTTGGTAAGAATCGGAATGAACCACGTCTAGTTCCATGTATGTAAACATTTGTTACTAATAGTAATAATATAGATACGTAACAAAATGGGTTTGTTTCATATTCACAGCTAAACTACAGCACGCGATATGTAGATGTTTACCAAAAAACACATGTGACAAGACTAACTTTAAGAGGGTAAGAACTGTTGAAATTAGTTACACCTATTATAATTAAAGACGACACATGTGTGAGAGAAGCTATGTGAATCCTTTTTTATTTATAAAGGATAAAGGCGTGATGTGTGTCGATGTGTTTGTTTCGTAACAAACCATATCGGTACTTGACTAAGGTATCTAAAGGGACTCTGGCTACTTTTAGAATGTATATGTAAAATAATTTGAGCCCTGTATTATAAACTGTCCCACTGCTGGGCACGGGCTTCCTCTACTACGGAGAGGTTTAGACCTTAGTCCAACACGCTGGCCTAGTGCGGATCGGTAGACTTCACACACCCTCAAAATTCATTTACAGAATTTCTCAGGTATGCAGGTTTCCTCACGATGTTTCCCTTCACTATTAAAGCAAGCGATAATTCACAAAGAATACACACATAACTATTTTAGAAATTCAGAGGTGTGTGCACTTGGGATATGAACCTGCGGACATTCGTCTCGGCAGTCCGTTACACACCCAACTAAGCTTTTAGAATGTATATGATATACTATTTTTGTATAGAGCCATACAAGGCGTAATGACTGACCGCGTCAGTCCGTTCATAATAGAGCTCTCGTTTTACACATTAGCATGTTTACATTCCTCCGCGGCACGTTGTATTGTTTCGTGTGACGCTACCAACTATTTACCACTTGCCAGCCGCTGAACGTCAATGTAAATAGTTTATTAGTGTACGGAATGTCAGCAGTGTGAGGAAGACTGACCACATTGATTCATAAATCGTGTTCAAGTAATGAATGAGATATGTTGTAAGGAATCGTAAATGTCTATAGAAATATCCGCGAGATGGAAATTCAATAAGCGCTCCCTCGGTTTGGCGAGTCTGTTTCCGCTATTTGTGATTTACGGCTGGTTTATTTCCGTAAACTCCTTAAACCTTAAACACTCTATTAATGTGGGGGATAATCTATAAAATTAATAATCCTATGCTGAGAATTCTTAATAGGAAACAAAATAATCTTTGAGCGGTTATAGGCTATTTTGAAACTTTTGTTTTAAAAGTATGTATGAGAATGTATAGGTACCGATCAAAGTGGACGTATGGAAATTGTAACATACGACAAGGTCCTTATCATGGATATTTCGGCCTTTAAAATTTAATATGACGAAATTTTAAAGGCCGAAATATCCATGATTATTAATTATTTTACATTTTCTTTCAACTGCGAGAACTAATCACTAACTAGACGTGAATTTAAATTCTTTACTTGCCAATACTTGTTTAGTTACCCAGATTAAAGCCGAAACAAAATGTATGAAAATGGACCTTGAGCTACCACCTTAAACAAATATTAAAAATGGGTATAGTGTGGGCAAAAGCTAGTCGAGAATACAACTTCAATTCCGAGTTACGCGATTGAATTTACCTAACCTTGTTTCGACTGCACCAACAGAGGTTAGGAATTCATTACAATTTTAGTTAGCGGACGCATAAGGCTCAAAATGCCTTCAAATTCCTATTTTATTATGGACCAGGATTATTTGTTCAAACTCCGTTGAGCACAACGAATACCCTCGTAGACAGCTACCCGACCGAAGTGTATAGTCTTCCATATCCCACAAACTACAAACACGACAGAGTCTATGGAAAATAATAGTTTAATCATTGCGCAACGGGTCTATTAGAAAGAAACCGACGCAGAGCATTTGTACTTGGAAAAGTGTAATCAATCCCATTTCGTTTTCGTTGAAACTGGACGTGTGGATCAGCTGAAACTGACCGGCTGGGTTCGAGCTATTGTTCATATTGTTTTTAATGCTAGGGATGCGTTACAACTTCTTGGAATATAATGCGAAGTTCAGTCACGGTTCGAAGCTTTTTGTATATATAAATTTATTATGAATATGCTGGTTTTAAAAATAGCATCTGTAACACAGAACTAGTTTGTTAGTTTTACTGCGACATGTAAACTGTCATGTTCTTTGTAGTCATCAATTCTAATATTAATGGTAGGATTTTTCATATGGGCACGGCGAAGTGATACCACTGTACTTGATGATAAGTGTGGTGGGGTCCAATAGAATGTCGACTGACGAGAGATGATTACCCCTCGACAGTCGTCACAATTGCCGGCCTGTTGGTACCGGATATACACAGGTTGATCCAGGAACGCGACACAGACGTGAGCGACTATGGCAGGGTTTAAACCCTTTTGTACGGTCAAATTTAGTAATTTAAAATCTCCATAGTTATATAAGTAATTTTAATAGTTGTATAGAAATAATAATTATTCTTATTCTTTGTTTTGACGTATCATAAGTGCAACTTTGTTCGCCTACGTGATAAATAAAGTATTTTATTTTATTTATTTTATTTATTTTAATAATTGGCATACATATCAACCTCACAACTTACTGCGTTTCAATTCCACAAAACTCCGCCCATCACAATGTCATACAACAAACTGGACCACCGACCTCCATTAAAATATACCAATTTGTTCGCTAAATCGGAATTAACTAACTACGTATCAAATAGCGGAACTTGACCCTCCCTCCACTAGATGAGAGACACGAACTGTACCCCTATTTTGTGTATATAAATAAAAACTCATTTGTGATTCATTTGAAAAAAAAAAATCTGAATTAACTCGATACATGATCTCGTTACACGGCCGCCGTGTCCCGTTCCGTTCTCAAACGGTTATTACGTGAAATGGAAAGTGTTTCATACGGCACGGTGGCGGTTTATGGCGTACTTGTCACCTAATTACACCTCTTTAGCGTTGCAATCATTGTGTTGCAGTATGATTTGCAATTAACACCGCGGAGGCGTTTCTAGCAAATTGTACGGTGAAGTAAGGTTTACGTTATTAGTTTGCGTTCGTAGTTAGTGGTTGGTAATATTATCGTGGGTTCTGTTAAGTGTAACTCTGGATAGATAGATTATGGATTGTGTACGAGCTTGGTAGAACACATACGATTTTTTAGTAGTAGAAGGTAAAAATGCGGTGTATTTATGACAGTTGTGGCAATTTTAATTTAGGGAATCTGGATTATTTTTAAAGATATATCGGAACTTGGAAAGAAAAGGATCAGTAATGATTATCTGGAAAGGAAATCTAGTAAATAAATAATATTTTTATTTTATTCTGTATAATTAATATAGATCGAAGCTTCAAAGGCAATCATAACTCAAGCTATAACTGCCATATGCATATAAGTACTAATATGCATAAACGCGGTGTGCAAATTGTTTTGGTGATAAATAATTAGATTCTACATAAAGGAAAGACGGCAGGATTTCGGTTACATGGAACGTTCGCCACTGATACCTCGTTTAAAAAAATTTAATGCATCAATTAATTAGTATGAATTAAAAGGTACTACTCTATCTCGAAAATAAAGTAACAAATCAACACGGCCACTGAGTGGCGTACAAGATAGCCTTTTTATTTGCACTTCGTAAAATGGAGTATTAAGATCACCTTTGGTTAAAGCGTTTGTGCCCCCGAGCTGCGAGCGATTACGCTGAGCGCTCGTTGCCATATCTCGGATGCATTGGCACTTTGATAGGGCTGTCACGGACCATAGGGTTCCAGAAGGAAATGTCCAGGAGTGGATTTCTTCTGGACTCAAATGTCAAAACTGGTGTAAAATCTCCTTGATGACTAAATAAGTTAAGTTTGCAATGTCTTAGAGTGTATTTTTGTTTTTAAATAACGTTTTAATCGGGATTAGGGTTGCTAATTTTACTTAAAAGCACGGTAATTATTACTTAGTATACTAAGACGAAATCTTTGTTCGTGATTTTAAGTGATAGTTCGAAAATAAAATAAACGTTATAGAGTTGAGTTTCCCATAGAAGTTCGCTATTCTTACTCTAAATATCAACATTATACAGCAACCCTACATACCAGACTTTATTGTATTTTTCATATAAAAGTGATTGATTTGCTTAATTGGCGGAGGTATGCACATATAAATTATATTGTAACGTGCTCGCGTATGTGCCAAAGGATTGGCCATTGGGCATTAAGCAGGAATACCAGTTTTTACGTCTCGCCGCGTTGTAAAATAAACTTTATTATGCGTTATGTTTATTTGTTTTTGCTGGTTTAAAAATCTTTTTATTCTTCTCTGCTAATAAGAAGAAAAATGATGGTAATATTGTGCGTTGAGTTCAATATTGAGCATTAATAAGCGTATAAACCATTAAGCATAATAATGGCGATCGTTGATCTCGTTCACTTTCACTGTACTCGTTTTAAGTTCATAGTAATTAATTGTTTTTTACTACAGTAAGTACAGTTAAGTGCATAAATATCAATCGATTACTAACAATAGACGCAACTAATAACCTGTGTAATGCACTTTGCACGAGCGTCAAAACCCAAAACCTCATAATGACGCCCGTCGAATTTGTGGCCTGACCCTAATTACTTGGCCGTTAAAAGATAAAACTATTCACCGCCATGATACGTGCCCGATGACTTAATGACTTAATCATGTAATGCACACAAACACGCGGTAATGGCGCTTTTATTACGGCAAAAACATGTATTAGGCAATCTGTGTTAACGGTCCGTTGAATGCGGCTGTTAAGAACGTCATTGTTTGGCACTTTTGAATTTGGAAGGCAACTGTTTTGTTACAACGCCATCTTTTGATCGTAAATGAAAATATTTTTGACAACTTGATTTGATTTATTGGAGATCCTTGCTCCCTTTTTTATTGGAAATCTCTTTTTACACTAGAATAATTAAAAAAATCCCTAGCTTCAAACTATTTCGTAAATAGGCATCTAATTGCTATGGATTATTATATGTCATCTCGTAAATAACTCGAGCGGCAACTGTGAAAAGAAAGTCCCCTAACGTTTGTGTAATGTTTATCGTCACCGGTTATCATGATTGATCATCTCTCCGTAGTGTTCTAATACTAGGAACACGGAGGTGAACTAGATATTATCGTATTACTTTCGTTCTATTTTTGGGATCAAACACATCACTGTGCTTTTAAAAGATCACTTCATACATACATACATACATAGTACATACATATATGATTTAACATATGACATACTGCAAGACGTACCTTACTAGAATCGTACGTATTGTTACCCAATAACAAAGTAATAAACTTTTGTATTGGCTTTATTTGGTTTGATTGATGACGGACCACCGCGTACATTGTGTAACATTAACAACACCCTTATAACACATTGATTTAGAAACTATAATCGCTTGTGTTATTTTGCAAGATTTATAGAGGTCATTAGTTTATTTCAATTTGCCATATAAAACCGGTAGTTGGTCAAAGTAAGTGCTAATAAAGCACATTAATGTCCACACGGTATTATCTTTCAGGGATTCAATGTTAATCTTCACAATGGGCCTTAATTGCTTCCTGGATTGTGAGCTGTGCGATGTGGCACGTGTAATGCTCTGGCTACATGCTGTCGTCGACTGAAAATATACTGAGAGTCATAACAAACTGCAGGGACTTTGTGACAAAAATGTTTGATCACGATTAGAGAAAGAAAGAATTACCTATGGTTATGTTTCCGTAGCGCCTCGTTGCATATACAAGCCTATATCTAAATGTGCGTTATATATTTCAATTTTAAAATTAATAATCTTAGTTGATTTTGTTCACGCTACATTCGTTGAAGACTAAACCTAGATTAGAAGACTAGCTAGATTTTTATCTTTTACAATATTTATAAATGAATATATGCCCATCACCGTCCGGTTGTGTACCCAAAGGTTTAAGCTCCCGGCTCACGTAGGTAAATGCAGTTCCATTGATTTACGATATTGTTCATCGTCAGTTGCGTCTTAATTGCGTTACCTCGCGGGAAAGGCACGTTAATTGCAGCAATGGTTGTTATACAACGGCTTACACTTGTAACGTGTTGTCGGGATGCACTGTCGACGGTCGATTCGGATGACCGTTATGACTCTACCACGTCGGATGGTGGTGGCAACAAATTACCATCGCTGCTCGTTTTCGACGCGCATTCGCTCGCCAAACGACGTCCGCCAGATTTATTCACTCGCGTGTGTAAAGCCGGCTGTTCAATGTGCAACAGGTTTGCTTCTGACTTGTCGTATGCTTGTTTAAATATTTGCACGTAGTGTTGTTTATTTTCATTAGCATGTATACTGTTTACGTTTAGAACGTGTTTTCATTTGTAATGCATAAATATGATTACGTGAAATTATGAATGATATAGTAAATATGTACAGGCGCATATAAGGTAGAAATGTAAATTGACAGCATACCTAACCTTTTAACCTTAACAATAAATGTAAAACCGTCCAAATTGACGTTAATGGAGCGAAGAATTTCTTTGAGTTTCTCAAAGAGCAGACGTTGTGCAAACAGTTCCGAGTAGAGTCGTGTAGTGTTAATGGTCCGGCCAATACCTGCGATTAACACGCGTTGTCGCAGCGTCGCGTCGCGCGCATTCCGCGTACAGTGAATGGGTCCGCTTACACGCCGCGCTGACGGTTTATGAACCCACTAACGACCGCTCGTAATACGACTCCACGTGTGAACAATCCCTGGAAGTTCGCTTATTATTAGTACCTGGAAGTGTTCCGCACCTAATCCCTAGCTAATGAAACCTTTCAATGCGCTATTGCTTTGGTTAAGTCTAGTCTCGAGTGAAAGTAATGAGTGGATAATCGTTTTGTTAGGAATTAATGTACACGTTGTGAGACTTTCTATGCTAATTAAGGGTTGATGTATCGATTACGTGTTCCTTGTGTGTATTGATTGCAAATGTAATTAGATTTGTGCCTGAATCTAACAATACCCTGGGCGGCTATAAATAGTAAGATGGTACATAACACCGATTATTTTATACTTACAAATGACACCTCTTGTGTATTAGCACGCTAACATTCTTCAAGACATATGCAACAAAACTATAGCCTAGTTTTATGATGGCGGGCGGTGGTTGTTTCGACGCGAAAGCGCGCGCAAATCGATCGCGAGTCGCGGGTAACAATGGTCACGGCGCTGCGCGGGCGCCGCCGGTGCCCAGCTCCGATAGCACGCCGGTACATACAGGCTGCTGCAGGAACTGTAGCACATACTGGGAAATGTGCTTCCTTTGTGGTTACTGTAAGCCTAATCTGGCTTATAACTAAACAAAAAAGTACGTCGAATTGAGAACCTCCTATAAAATTTATAGATTCTTTCCCATCTTTCACTGTTGGGAACTGTTTACTGAAAGAACATTCATTAAAAATAATCTAAATAACGTGTAACGTGTAACGCTTGGAGTAAAAATATTATTTTCATTATTCAACGAAGCGTGAATACTGTTTGGGTCGTTGATCTTCTTTAGCCTTTCGTCTTGTGAAGTATTCCGAACGACATCATTTACAGCTACATTTACCTCTAGTATGTTTTTTTTTCATAGGAATATTTAAATAATGTCACGCATGAAAAAATCGTTGAAAATTCCAGAAAAATACATTAAATACCCCAACATACCATGCGTAACGGCAGCCGTCTGCAGTCACCGTGGGTAAAGTAGAGCAACCTGTACGGTGAGGTCGGCGCGCGCCGGCGCCGCTCCTCTAATAATAGTCGCATTCCTTTCTTCCCCCTGGAAGGGCTCGCCTCGCCACCGAGCCGGCGGGCCGCGCACCTGCCCGCACTTTCCTTTTTCATTTTCCATACTTTCGCAACGTACGTGATTGCATTATGTTTTTTGCCGTGTTCAAGGTTGCGGGTTGAGCGGGATCGGCTGTCGGCGGTGTGAGGAATGTTGTAACATATATACTGTAATGTATAGGAACGTGTCACGTATCTTGTCTTGCTTATAATATAAGGTGCTTTAAGAAAGCTGAGGAAGCCAAAGGTAGAGTGAGAAGAGGTACAATATTTCTGATTATTCTTTTTATTTGTCTTACACTGTACTCACTAGTCACTATCAATGCGATAGTTACTGGTTTCAGAGGACAAAGAACAAATACCACTACTGAATACTTGCTATGCCAGTGAACACCGCCTTCGTACACCAGCTGGCGACGGAAGACAAGGGCATTGCTTCCACAAGAGGGGGCGATGTATCCAAACTATTAGGGCGCTCAGGAACCGTGGAGGGGCTAACGGAGCGGAACCGCGGCACGTAAGTGAAGGGCGACTTTTACTGCGTGAGAAAATTGTGAGGCCGTCGGTTTACGAGCCTTTAGCAATATTTTTAAAGTAGATTACGTTATTACACTTTGACCTACAGCTTTACCTTTAACGAACATACAGATGAGTATTTAAATGTAGAATTGAATTTCAAAAGAATTAAACGGTCTCATATGCGCAGGCGCAGAACGTAAACGTGAATTGATAGTTTCCGAATTCCGATATAAAACACATTAAGGACTATACCTTACTTAAATTCGAAGTTTAGTCATAAAGAAGTTTGTATTATATACCAAACCTAATAGTACACACCTACCCAAAATTATGCTTAGTAAAAATCAGCTGATGGTTGACTAACCACGTTATGAACGCAGTTCATTGACAACACCTTTTCCGATTCATCTCACATACAACATGGGAAAAAGTGATGTATCATGTAAAACGCCATGAGAAACAGTTTTTGTTCGCATATTTCACTCGTGGTGTACCTATAAGAAGGCTCGCGTGTTGATTTTCTGCGTGTTACATCATGCAAAACAATTCTGTCTTATCGTGTTTGTATTTTTCTGTGTTCTTGTAGTTACATCAGAGAGGATGATGTGTTTACATATTCATGTTGTATCCTCGTTATATAATCGTAATTGTAGTATTTGACAACTGTCTATGAATTTAAAATTTCAATTTTATTTTTGTATACATTGAGGGGGCCACGTTTGTTTCTTGTTTAGACCCTCGTCTCAAGACACTTAAAGGTCATAAAATGTGGATGCACTTTAATAATAAAATATATAATTAACAATTAACATTACCTCTATTACGAACTCGACTCAACCACAACACAAATTCATAAAATATGACTCGCATAAAAGACTCGAAAAAAAGACTCGACAACAAAAGTTTCGCAATATTAAAATCCCAGTTCGCATTCGCCGGGCGCTATCGGAACATCGAGCGGGCATTAATTAGCCGCGTTGAATATTCACGGCGGCATCACGGGGCGCGTGCCGGAAGGCTCGCTTCCGCTCCGGGCCCCGCGCTGAGCTCCAACGGGATTCGGACAAGGACGCCAGAAGATCAGTGGAGATGGGGGTAATTCTAGACATTAATTAGCTCGGTTTTATGAGATGAGGCTGGTAATGGATGATGTTAGGGGCATTATATTTGAGGCTTGACTATTCCAGATGTTATTGAACGGTGGGATTTGTAGGGTCGGGAATATGGTAATATTTAGGGGCAATATAATACATATTGAGATCTGTTTCTGATGAGTTTTTAGATATTTATGCGAAATCTGGAATTATAATTTCTTATGTTTAAGCGAATGTGGGACATCGAAATATAATTAGTTTTCGGATTTCATTATTATTTGTATTTGTTCTGAAGTTTCGGAGACCTTGTAAATTCCTTGGTGACGGGACAGATATATCCAGTATTTGTTGAACGAATTATGAAGAAGGCATGGACTTGATATGTAATAAAATATTATATGTCTTCATTATTTAGTTCTCGACAATTATTACTCTTCCGCCAGTGCGGGTTATTTTATTTAATTAAAGGATGTGGCGAATGGCGATACTTTCATCCTAGGCGATTGGGAACATATTCATCGCTGCAAGCCATTATTGCTGCTTTTTTTCTAACGGGTCTCAATCACGAGATATTTTTTTTCTAACATCCAATTCTACAAATGTATAATAAATTTCTAAGATTTCTTTCAGGATTTTGGCAGCCATTAATAAGACAATAAAAGTAATTTTTTATATTTGATATTTCTTTTAAATGATATAGTGTTCTGTAGCATACAATATTTGTTTACCAACATCCTTTATACATATGACGAGCTGCAAACTGTACGGTGTTTGGTCTAAACTCTATAGTTACATCATAAAATGATTTCCCATACAAAGTGGCCGTGGTCCGTACGATATGCAGCGATGGTCCAATCGATGTGTAAATAACTTCATCGCATAAAGATTATGGGCCGTGTGCCGGTGAAGGGTCAGGATTGCCACCTGACGTACGTAGGGGTGATAGAATTTAAAAATGCCGAATTTGCTATTTATCATAGAATAGTTTAGTAAGTTACCGAGTTAGTTAGGTGTGTATGACTAGAGTTTTGCTACTGAATGACAGTTTTCACATTGTTAAAGCGATGTAAAAAAATGTTTATAGATCTGAATTATAATATATTTTTAGAGAAACATGAAATAGCACATTTGTATTTTTAAGTAATTATATACAATTGGTATGGAAGGGCTTGGCCAAGCACAGGCTTTCTATACGCTTGAAAGTTACTACAATTAACTAATATAGAAAATTTTGTAAAAGTAAATAAAGATATTCTTATTTTTATAACCACCAGTTGCAATTTTAGTAGCGTGTGCCAACCCTACGTATCAGGTGTTGAGTGCGGCATGGGCAGTAAGATGGGAGATTACAAGCGATCGCAGTCGTGAGGGCGTTGTCTGTGCGCATGCGCGTAACTATGCTATAAACTGTTAATGTTGTATGTCAGCGATGGGATGCTGTTTGTCGTGGTTCTAGAACGGGGACTTGAAGGTCCTTGTAGCGTTCGAATGTATTACAAACATCTATTTAAATTGAAATGATTAAAACGAAGTTCGCGACAGAGTTAACCATGGGTTGGCGACGAAGATGCTGGCCGAGAGTCTTTCATATATAAACTCTCGTCTGTTTACTCGAAGTAAGAGTGGAAGTGTCATGCACCCATAGTTCGTCGAAACTATCAAGACTTAATGCGAAAGGAGCTGAGTCG
>NW_023594421.1:0-14210 GCF_014839805.1 Manduca sexta
CGGAACCTACAATGGCCTTATTCTCTATGCCAGTGTCAACTCGTAACACAGCTGTTTTTCATTACTTTTATAAAATTCCAGTGGAATGATATTCCGTATGCCAATTTCTATTGTCTTAAACGCGAAGGAGTGCGTTATGTGCTTGTTACATACTGTCAAAATAATATGTGGCATCGAGAATAAGCTCTAATTTCGTAATTTTTCAGTAATATACATAATATTATTCTAGACTGCTATATAGGTTTTCTCATTATGGAAATTAAATTTACACTAGATACCTTTTTGACAACTAGCTCAACTTTCGTAGGCACTGGTGCACAGCCTTCCATTCTAACAGCTGCAGTTACATCATCAACTTTACTCATATCTGCATTTGGAGCTTTGTATTGTTCACAATGATCCACCTCGTAAGGTTCGCCCAAAATCTAAAACAATTTATATACATATTTTTTTACTTCTAATTTGGTTAATTCACAATTGTAAATATAGTATTAGCAAGCCAACTATGAGCAATATGTGCACATAATGGTTGTGGTACAATATTTATATCAATCCAGTAATGCAACTGCTTGTAAACAGTTGGTCCTGCACTTGATTTTTCTTTGGTCATATTGATTGCAATGTCACCAGATTCAGCAGTTGAGACTCTATCAGAGCCCTTCTCCAAATACCATTTTCATAAAACAAATTGTAGGTCCCATAGAACCTATTATGTTTGATGTACTTAAAATACTTTAAATTTCTCTTACTTTGATTCCATTTAAATTGTCAACAGCAAGTATTGTTGAACGCTGATCTTCATAACAAAGAAATGCAAACCCTCGTGGTTTACCAGTTGCTTTATCTCTGACCATATTTATGTTAACTATTTCACCATATCTGCAATATAAAAAAAATATAATAATTTGTACAATTAGAGAAATATTATAAGAATACAACTTTTTAAATCTAGTATAAAAATGGGTAATAAAGCTTAACTTTCTCGTTAGCCAAGACAGCTACATGACATTTGCGTGTGTCACGGGATTATAACCTTATATACTACATAATAAGGTTATTTTTCCGTCACATGCGTAGCTGTTTGACAAGTCATGACGGGTTAAGGTGTGATATGTTGTGATTTTATGATAAAAAACTAACAATATACCTTTTAGTAATCTCTACTAAATAAACATAAAACAATAGTAGGTATTTTAGTTATTACAATGACCTGAGCCTAGCTTCCATCTGAAATTATTACATATTTTATGTTTCCTATACTTACTGTGAAAATACACAGATGACATCTCCTTCAGTTAGATCGTAAGGCAAACCACCTATAAATATCCATGCACTGTCCTTATACTGGTCGTGCCATGAACTTTTAGAATTATTTGTAAGTTCCCGCTCACTGAGTTTGAGCACATTTTAACATTGCTGTAAAAAAATAAGAAAAATTATTAGATTTCATTGATGATAAACAGACAATTGAAATTTTTAAAATTGCAATACTTACGTCATAGGATTCATTTTTTCGGATTGTTAACTAAAGTTCAAATTAATTCAGCATAAATAATTGTATATCAATTCATAATAAATTCTATAACGCCGCCTTTAAATCAGAACAGGCAGAAGTAAATCTACACCAACATTACCAAAGTATAAGTGAAATGAATTTTGTAACACAGCAGATAAACACCTTTGCAAAAGCATGCAGTAAGCATCACCTATGGAGTTAATAATAATGTACTACTAACTCCATGGCATCACCATAAGTAAAAGACATAAACATAAAAGAATATAAATTCTCGTTAAGACGATCCCTGTGACACCTGTCAAAGTAACGTGTCAGTTGTCACCAATGTTATAATTCGTCCTTATAGGACAGGCTATAGTCTTACGACCATACTGCCTAGTCTTACGTATTTTTGTCACCAATGTTGTCACTGTGTCAGTTAAACTTATAATTGTCTTTGATTCGTGCATGCGGCTCCGTCGGCGTGAAAACGTTTTTCCGATAAAAAGTAAACTCTAGCACTCAGGAGTAATATAGTTTCTTAGACAAAAAATTTAAAATCGGTCTAGTAGTTTCTGGGGTCGTACTCAAACGTTCCACTCTTGTTGGTAACATAAAGAGAGTTCAGTTCAGCAATATACTTTATGGTGATATTTTTTTCGCATACATTATTTAATATATTTTGTTATTTTTGGTATCTACACTTTACTTTTATTACTAATTTACGTCATATAAATTCTAGCACAAAAGAAATAAAATTCGGTAAAAATCAACAAGTTATACGAATTTCGATAGAAGAGAATGTTAAGAAACTAGCAAAGAAGCGCAATACGCGTACGCGACGTCATCAGAAACTAAGAGGTGTGCGAAGAAAAGATATGGAGCGATATATTCAGATATTTTCATGTGACCCACTCCTGCACATTCCAATATTGTAATATTGATGTGAATTATTGCCACATTTCTTAATTCTTATTGACAGTTGACACTTCATTGACAACTGACAAGTCGTGTCAACTATCACACGAAGTGAAGTTCTCAATCAAATTACGGAAATTGTATATTTATTTTCTTTTATAAAGTTAGAAATCAGCCAATACTACCTCGTTTTATGTGGTAAATTAGCTATAATTATTGAAAAGAATGACTACCTCAACTCCTGATGGTGCAGATAATTACGATCAGGTAAATAGTCAAAATGGTAATTTTTTTTGTATTTCAATCATAATATTGCTAGAAGATTCTGTTTTATACGGGAAATTGCTTTGTCTACAGTTTGATGACGACGATACTGAACAGCAACTGGGTGCAACAGCATCTGGTCGGAAAAGGCTATTTAGTAAGGAATTACGATGTATGATGTACGGTTTTGGAGATGATCAAAATCCCTATACAGAGAGTGTAGACTTTCTAGAAGACTTAGTTGTAGAATTTATTACAGAAACCACACATAGGTAAGTAGAGAAACAAATAGTTATTTCCAACATACATTCATAATTGTTTAGATTACATATTTTGTTCGGTTATCTGTAATCAAACAAGTATTGGCTAGTAGAATTTAATTACGAAGTAAGAGCCGAAAGTTGAAAGAACGTAATAATATTAATCATGGATATTTCGCCTTAAAATTTAATATGACTTAAATTTTAAAGGCAGAAATATCCATGATTATTAATTATTTTACATTTTTCTTCAACTGCGAGAACTAATCACTAACTAGACGTGAATTTAAATTCTTTTACTTGTCAATAATACTTGTTTAGTTACCCAGATTAAAGTCAAAACAAAATGTATGAAAATGACCTTTATGTATCGCTAAGAATTAATGTTTATTTCTAGAGCAATGAAGTGGGTAGGACTGGTCGAGTACAAGTAGAAGACATAATATTTTTAGTACGAAAGATCCTCGAAATATGCTCGAAGTTAAAGATCTACTTACAATGAATGAAGAGCTCAAAAGCAAGAAAAGCTTTTGATGAAGTCAAATATGTTGGAACGAAATTATTTAACAATGTTTAATATTGTTTTGTTTAATGAAGACAATAAAAAATATTGCCTGCAATGAATTTGATATTTTTAATGATTGATTTGACTACTATAAATAATAATGTTTTGAAATTATAGAAGACCAACAGTAACAATGTGACCATGCCAAACAACAGACGCCATGCTTCTAGACTGATGCAAGTAACATGATTTGTTTATGACACATTGCTTTTGTGTATGCACACTACTAATGTGGGTAGTTTAATTTCTGTTTGAAGAATGTGACCTAACCCTTTTTTGATACATACTTATTAATTATTAATTCCATGTATGTACCCTATGATTAAAGTAAATCATAATTTACTAGCTTTTGTTTCTGGCTATGCCTGCATAAAAAAATTTGGACTGCAAGATAACTTTATAGAATGAATAAACCTTGCATTATTTATGTTAAAGAGAGATTTAATTATATTTTTATTTGCTCTGGCAGTTAAGACAAATTTTATTTTATTATTCATGGTCAAATTTTTCATTTGCCTTAATGTGAGTTGACTTAAATAATGTGGACATAGCTTGTACAATAAAACCTGTATGCCATACCATGCCACTCTAAAGTATGGGGTTTAAAGCACATTGAAAAATGTGATATTAAGGTTTTGCTTAGTATCAGCTCTGAATCTGAATTTGTGCCCAATATGTCGCCCAAAACCATCGTAACATAAGGTCGCCCCTATCACATCATAGAATGAACTCACACATTTGGCAATAATAAGCAATAATAATAATAAGGTGTAATATGTATAATTTTATCACCACTAAGAATTGGAACAGGCTAGGACAGTCAGTCTCTATTTACTTGTCATTATACTATTGTTTTGTCCATTGAAGACATAATTTTTCTGGGATTAATTAAAAAAGTTACCGATTCATCTGCATTAAAAATGTTTCCGGTTCATAAATTTGAGATAACGCGTGCACATATGACGTATTAACCGGATGACGTATAGTATTCAGCGTGATAAAATTTATACAAATATGCCTCAAGATGTATTGGCCTAAACCAGCATATTATGCAGGTTTTACTGTATGTTCTGTATAATGTTCCATAAAAAAATGTTTAACAGTTAATCTTATTGTACTCATTTTGGAGTTGATAAACAAATATATAATGTTAAAGATTTAGATAATTATGTTTGAAATGTCACAATTGGTTTAGTGCTTTAGCTTTATTCCTTAAATTCGTTAAAGAGAAATTGTATTTTATGTGATTCCTTAGGGTTTAAAAATTTCCATGGTCTATATTAAGTGATAGGAAGAGTTACCATAAGAAATATTTCAATGAAGGTGTATAGTTAGCATTTCCATGAATAGAAAATCTTGATTATTCATACATATTGTGAGAGTTTGCCAGGCATTCCACACTTGCTCTCTTATTTTTAATCATCATGCACACTTGGTACTCTACTAAAAATATATGTTATCGTGACTTGCAATGTTCCAATCAAACCATAAGTAGTTAGTAATGAGTGTTAGTAATTCGACAACATAAAGGAATACTAAATCTTACACTAAATGTTTGATTTTCAGAATAACATTAGGATTCAAGAAGCTCTCAAGCAAGAGGATCACTTTTGTTTTTAGCTGACATTCCTGTGTTACATCTAATTATAATAAAAACATTGTTATTAACTTTTATTGTGATGTAAAAAAAGGCTAACACTGTTTTTAACTGACTTTAAAATATAGGAGGCAGTTCTCAATTCAAATGTATTTTTATAATAAACACAAACAAAAAAATATGTTTAGTTTCATTTCATTTCATAGATTAATTTGTTACCACTGGCTTTTTCATTTTTAAAACATTGCTTCCTGTGGTATTGTTTAGTACAAAGTACAAACATATTCATATTATTGTCCCAAAAGGTGATCATCAAGTAAAATTGCAAAATCTAAAAGAAATTCAGGTACTCATAAATACCTTCTATATTTCACCAAACAAAATCTATACTATTATATAAAGCTGAAATTTGTTTGTTTGTTTGTTTGAACGCGCTAATCTCAGGAACTACCGGTCCAAACCGAAAAATTCTTTTTGCGTTGGATAGCCCTTTGTTCGTGGAGTGCTATAGGCTATATATCATCACGCTATACCCAATAAGAACAGAGCAGTAATGGCTAATCTCAGGAAATACCGGTCCCAACTGAAAAATTCTTTTTGCGTTGGATAGCCCTTTGTTCGTGGAGTGCTATAGGCTATATATCATCACGCTATACCCAATAGGAGCGGAGCAGTAATGGCTAATCTCAGGAACTACCGGTCCAAACTGAAAAATTCTTTTTTGCGTTGGATAGCCCTTTGTTCGTGGAGTGCTATAGGCTATATATCATCACGCTATATTCAATAGGAGCGGAGCAGTAATGGCTAATCTCAGGAACTACCGATTCGAACTGAAAAATATTTTTGGGTTGAATAGTCCTTTATTCCTGGAGTGCTATAGACTATATATCATCACGCTATGACCAATAGGAGCAGAGCAGTAATGGCTAATCTCAGGAACTACCGGTTTCAACTGAAAAATTCGTTTTGTGTTGGATAGCCCTATATTTGTGGACCGCTATAAGCTATATATCATCACGCTATGACCAATAGGAGCGGAGCAGTAATGGCTAATCTCAGGAACTACCGGTTTTAACTGAAAAAACATTTTTGTGTTGGATAGCCCTTTGATCCTGGAGTGCTATAGGCTATATATCATCACGCTTTGACGAATAGGAGCGGAGCAGCAATGAAACATGTTGCAAAAACGGGGAAAATTATAAGTTTTGAGAGCTTCCGTTGCCTGCGCTCCGTAAACGGTTAAAGTTATGCAACAATGATGTATGACGGGATTGTTCCACTTTAAAAGTTCTAAAAAATATATTATAAAACAAAGTCCCCCGCTGCATCTGTCTGTCTGAACGTTTTAAACTCAAAACTACCCAACGTATTAAAATGAAATTTGGTATGGAGACAGTTTGAGACCCTGGGAAGAACATAGGCTCCCGGGAAACTTCTACATTTATAACGGAAAACTTTAGCCTGAAAAACTTTATAACGCGGGCGGAGCCGCGGGCAAAAGCTAGTATATAATAATTGAAGATGGTATTTATGATTGTTCTTAGATTTAAGAGCCCTAAACTCTGACCAGACTCCTGCGTGGCCCAACGATACGGCACTCGCTACGATAGTGCGACAATATGGTTGATTTAACGTGCTAAAATATGATTATCTAGTATTATGTTTACTAAAATTTATAAAATCGCTTCGGGTCGAAGATGCCGCTAGGCACTGCTGCGTAGATATTTTGCCTTTATTTATTTGGTACAAAAACAATATACAAATTACATGATTCACAACCTACGATATTCAGCATAACAATTTTTAAATTTGTACATCGATAAAACGCTCACGCATCCACATTCGGATAGACTAATATTTTTATAAATCTTAAATTTCTGGTTGATACGGTCGATTTTAATTAAAGATTCCGAACTTAATCTTCGATCCGATCCAGGGAATAATTCAAATAAAAGTAAACAAAAAAATCGGATTGGTCCATTTTCGCAATCGATAGAAGTAAATTATACATTAACATGTAAAGGTAAAACAAACAAATATAATTTTTTAATAATTATTTATTTGTGCTAAAGTCAAGAATATGTAAACAAAATTTATACTTGTAACTTACATTCACAGATATACAAATATTTATAAAGATTTTAAATTAAACAAAATTGTGACAAACTTAAATGCACGTTAAAATATGTCTAGCTACCAATAGTTGTTTAGCAAATAGGTACATTTAAAAGGTTTCTATTACAACCTAGTGTTAATAATTGAGTAAATAATAAATATGCATCTAGATAATATTATGATTGTGTATAATTATTATAAAGATTTATAAATCTATTATCATGATTTTACAACACCGGCGATAAATAAATATTTTAACAATGTGTTACTTTTAGGCGACTAGACGTGGTGTTGAAAACAGCCCACAGTCTAAACTTTGGTTTTAATTTAATTCACAGCAGTATTAACAACTTCACCCAATATATTTATTAATAATTTAATGTTTAGGCCATTTATGGCAGTGAGTTAGTATGGTATAAATAAATATGTTAATCTAGTGACTAAGGTACATTCTAAGCTCTGGCGTAATATAACAATTACTGTGCAACAAGTGTACTTTATTTTACTATCTAACGGTACATGTAAATATGAATATATTGTGTTTAACCATTATTGGAGGACTATTATATTAATATATGTGAACACTTCAATGTAGTTATATAATGTGAAGCACTTGTATGTTAGTATGTTATTTGGCCTCCAAGCGGGAAGATAGTTTGAGCCCGTTTATTTGACACTTCGTCTACTATATTATAACAAAATGGATTTACCATAATATGATCAGACATGACTATTATGGAAAATATTTTCGGAAACCTCTAGGCTATATCACAAATAAGATTATATCTACTTTACTACTCTATATATTTTGTAAATAATTCTCAGTCGAGATTAAACTTTTCTCTAATTGTTAATAACACATATTTAAGGCAAGTAAACCTGTAAATCATTTATTATATTTCAAAGTAACTACGCTAAAATGTTCAATGTGAATAAGGCTTTTTTATTGTTAATATCCGGATATGTTACTTGAATTACTTAAATTACACACATTTATTGGACACACATACATCTCGTAATGCAAGATTTCAAAAATTATTCTGAATTTTTGCATTACTTTCTTTTGACTTAATAAAAAAAAAAAAAATCCGATTTTCTGTAATTTGAGTGCTAAGTAGTGTATTATATTCTGTGTCAAATAAATAATATAATGAGCTATTTTAAACTCATCACATTCCAAGTTGGATTTCTATATTGCGTTATTTTAACAAAGAACATTTTTACAATAAATACTAAAAGTGTACTATTTAAGGCCCAAACACGGTAATATGGATTAAATATAAATGGCAATAAATCAGACCACAGTAGCATTGCATTACGGGTATAATGCTACGTGTCCGCGATCTACGTCCAATATAATATATTGAATGATGGCATTCATTGAGATACTTAGTCAGTTGGCGGATCCATGGCGGCGACAATAGCCTTCATGACAGCAGCGGCACAGAGCGCGGCCCGGGGCTGCCATTCCTTACCGCGGGTACCGTCACGGTAGTCAGAAATACCTATACAATTAAAAATACAATGTAATAGGAAAATTTGAATTAGCATGCATAGAATACTCAGTTTCATTTGCTTAATATATTTTCCCTAAATACAAGTTACACTGGTTTCTATGATTTAAATGTAATGGGCGATTTTACCTTTACTTCTGACGCACATCGAAACGGCTTTAGTATTTTTTACTGTATAATATTTCCTATAGGAGGTAAATTGTCTTAAACAAAGTAGTGTATATAAACAAAAAATATATATATATTTTGCTTCCTGGGTTATAAATCTTTTCCACAGGGTACAAATATTATATTTTAAATAAATATTTTTTATTCATACTAATATACCTAAATAAGAAAGTAATTCTGTCTATCTGTTTGTCTCTTACGCTTTCATGGTAAAACTACCGAACCAATTTTGATGAAATTGAATAGGAAGTTAGCTTGAAACATATGAAAAGGTAGATGCTGTTTTTTATTCTGGAACAGTAGATAGTATGATTTTTACCCTTTTATTTCTACCTTGTAAAAGTTTATGATTCGAGCGGCGTCGCGATTAAACGCCAGTAAGAAATATGACTACCGATACAACACGATCGTTCATAAACGTTTACAGTGGAAAAGAAAGCATTGATCCAGGCTGCCTCTAATATTGAAAGGATGAAATAATTGCGTTAGTGGAATGGAATGGAAGGTATAATAATGTAAGTGTTGTACCTCTGACGGAGAGGAAGCAGTCCTTCCGGTTGCCGACGACGCTGTCGAGCACGGCGTCCAGCTCGCAGTCGTAGGCGCGTGCGCGCGCATGCGCGGCGAAGGCGGCGCGCGCGTCCCCCGCGCCCGCCACCGCGCGCCCCCCCGCCACCGGCGCGCAGTGCACGCAGCGCGCGCCGCCGCGGCGCTGCGCCGGACACAACGCACATCAACACGACGCTTACATTACACATACACGACACAACTTGCTACAAGTTGCATTTGTATAGAACTTTTGAAGTATTATCGCTAGTCTTAACTTATATGGAAGTTTTGATGAATACTTTGCGGAAACACCTTGTTAGACTAAACTTAACATTGGACCAAACAGTTGTGCCGACCTTATAGGGTGACAAACAAAAAAACATCAAGACTTCGTGTACACAAGAGGCACAAAGAAATACATTACAGTTTGATTAAAACGCCTCACAAAAATGTGCCCCCATAGCCTCGCATTAGCTAAGACCGCCATTAACAATAACTAATAATAAACACATTTTGTTTGTTCATTTTGAATATCAGCGACATTGACATATGAAATTACAAATAACATAATATGTACGTCACCCCACACTTTTCCATAATCTATTGAGCGACTAAAACCTTTAGTATTGGGATTATCTACATACCCTCGTTGACCCTTAGTCCACATAACAAACATTTTATTAAAATTTACATAACTGATTCCCAAAGACGTCCATCTGGACCCTCCGGCGTCCACGGGAGCATTGACGGGTTCTACGTTAGTGTAACCAAAAAATGAGGGTTCACAAGCGGGGGTCAACGAACATTTATCTAGTTTTGATAGTAAAGAATTAAAATGATGGTTAGGTTTCACCTACCAATGTAGGCATATAATATTTTAAGAAGCTCAGCGATTGGTACATCCACAAAACTTCCATATTCTGGGGAATACAGTAGAAATTTTACTGCAGGGAGTCCACCGGCACCAACAAAATTTTGAAAGTAGTCTATGTGAAAAAATATTGGAAACCTTTAATACTTACAGAACTAGTACTATAGTTTACTTAACCAACAATGTATAACGTAGCAAATATCGATTTGCTAGAAGATGCCATCTCATTCGTTAATTCTTATTGCACTATATTACTGACCATAACATTAATACAAATTACGGATTTATATCAAATTTAAGTCTCTTTGCCAATCATGCATTACAAATGCATTTACTCAAGCTGTCGCAGTAAATCAAGGATCTTTGCAATACTAGCGCATGTCGGTTGTTAGTCACTATAATGGCTATAAAGGAGAAGTGGAATGACAAGTGTTAGCAAATTTTGTAGACCCCACTTAAACAACTAACAAGGCACACTTATACGAAATCTATTTACCTATGTGGTGTTAAAATTCCTGGAGACTTGAATAACAAATGTTAATTAGGTCAAGACTTCGAACACGCTTCCTTCCCATAACCTCTTCGGTATCATTTTCCTATTATCCAATATATTGCAATGTATGTCCATATGTGAATAATGGAAACGTGTACGTGACCCAGTTACCCGCATATAGGTAAAGAATATGACGTGGGAATTGACGTACAAAGATTTTCCAGCGCGAAATGAATCACATCAAATTAATCAAGTCACGGTTATGAAATTGGTAATTCTAATTTTATTGGTCACGTTCATTTCATATGTTACTGTAAATCTTATTAAAACAAAATAATACACATCAAAAGCTAAAGGGAGAGGAAACAATGTTATACTAAACTTTTGTGAAGAACTTAACTTACTAACAATCCCCGGACGTAGTTTAGATATTGTCTTTATTTTTATGACAATTATTTAGCGCTCGTTAGGTTGCTGGTACCGTACTTTTCCCAATCACTCTATAATTTTCATTTAATATTAGTACATATTGGGTATGTGTTTACAGTGAAGAGTGTCGAAGGTTGGCGAGGTTCCGCGATTTGATACGTAGCTCGTCCCCTGTTGGCAGCGTATGATTGCAGAGCAATATATTGCGCAAGAAATTCCATATAAATGTACACTAGCGTTAATATTTGAATAATTGTTGATATTATTAATAGCAGTTATGAGTGCGGTGGAGCTCACAGTTGGTCAGGCTGCGGCGCGGGTGCGACACCTCGATGTAGGCGCCGTGGCCGACGTCCACGCACAGCCGGTCCGTGCCGCTGGCCGGCGCCTCCCACCGCCCCGGCACGCCGCGCAGGCGCCGCAGCCCTGCCGCAACACAACCACACATAGCTATAGCGTATGTACTACACAGACGTATACTAAAAGGCAAGAGAATCAATATGGAAGAGTAATAGCACACGCATCAGCCATCTTTAGAATTCTTTTCTGTCTGTCTGTTTTTCAGTTTGTTAGCGTAGGTACATCTTCAGAATTACTAAACAATTTTTTATGTAGTTTTGTCAGGTGGATAGAATATAATTGGGAGCACAGTATAGGTTTTGTTTAAGACGAAGAACGAACTTCTACATGGGCACAGCTGCTCACAAAAAGCTATCAAACTTAGTCATATCTTCCATACTACATAATTTTTGACATAAATAAATTTGTCCAGAATAATTTATCCACATTTCACAAGGTGCTCGATGGCATAGTTATAAATTATAATACGGCTGCGTTACGGGTTCGACCCAGAGGTCTGATAAATGATGCTTAAAAAAAGCGCATAATTACCCCGGAGTCCAGTATGTACCCATAAATAGCAATAGGATTGACCTAGACATGTCACCTAAAAAAGCTGGCGAAATGTGGGTGTGATACACCTCTGTTGATTCCTAAAAAGGTAGATGATTCTAGAGTAGGTAGAGTTTACTTGCCATGTATGCAAATAACCTACTTTGATTAGTTTATTTTAGGCATCGATCCGAATATATCGATTGCGTGATTGCCATAACAATATAGTTATTTAAATTCTCGATTGAACATTAAGTGAAAAAACACACACACACACACAAAAAAAGAAAGTAGAACATTATATAAGGGTTATTAGTTTTGAAATCAGTTCTTTAACGTTTTTCTGTTACGTTTTTTACGAAAATGAATTCTATTTACAAGCCAAATTAAATACTCGTGATAGACAGATTGAATAATACTAGCAACTCTAACTCAAGTATAAGTGTTATTATATATTTATTTCGTAGTATCAAAATGAGGTAAACTAAATAGAAGGAAGATACAATACCAACTATATTATTAGAATGGCCGACTTGCGTAAAGGGGAATGATAAAATTACAAAACAAAAATATAATGTATTATCCTGATACATAATAATTAGATAAACATAACAATTAAAGTACCAGTTGTTTACGAATTCGTTACTGACTAAGTAAATAAATACTTTTCTATAAAACAGGGAAATCGAAAAAAATTGGGATCATTTAATGTATCCAAAACTGTTAATGACTATAATGTGAGCCAACTTCACTAAATTCTTTTTAGCAGTTATGTCTGATTGATATTATTATTATGTAATCAACTAGACGATATATTATATTATTAAGATTACCTTCTTCAACATATGAATCCCAGTGCGCTTTAGTGTTAGCTAAACGGATAGCGATCTCTTGAAGGAGGAAGTTTGCAGGCTTGTAAGGTTTCACCTCATAGTCCCATCCGCCCTTGCTGTTTTTCTCAGCTTTCTCGCAGAAAACGTACACGTATCTGTAAAATTTAGAAAAATAAAATGACTTCCATTGCAACGTTAAAAATTATGATTTAAAGATGTTCTGTTTTAAGTAGTTTCTATTTAAAGTTTTAATGCATAAAATAATCTTATACATAGGTATATTTGTAAAGTTAGGTTGTCTCGTTATCTATTGAATACGACTGTTTAAGTTTGTGCAGTTGTTCGTATTTATATTAAGTTTTTAATACAAGACCATAGGAATACAGGTAACGTGCAAGTCGTATTTTCATTGGTTTGAATTAATATTTTGTTCATATTTAGTCATACTTAGCAGCATTCAGGAAATTGCGCAAGGACTTCTCGTCCAATATACCTCAGTATCTGAAGACTAAAGTCTTCAATCAATATGTGTTACCAGTGATGACATACGGCACTGAGATGTGGTCTGTAACTATGATCCGTATAAGGAAACTCACAGTCGCTCAGCGAGCTATAGAGACGAAAATTCTTGGTATTTTTCTACGGGATCGAGTCAGGAATGAGGAGATCCGTAAAAGAACGAAAGTCACCGTCATAGCCCTCGGATTAGCAAGCTAAGTGGCAGTGGGCAGGGCACATAGCTCGCAGAACTAATGGCCGATGGGGCAAGAAGGTTCTGGAGTGGAGGTCACGAACTGGCAAGCACAGCGTCGTACGTTCACCCTCGAGGTGGACAGATGACCTCATAAAAGTCGCAGGACGTCGCTGGTTGCGGGCCGCTTAGAATGGGGCGATCTGGAAATCTTTGGGGAGGCCCATGTTCATCAGTGGACATCCTGCGGCTGATGATGATGATGACATATATAGTAAGGTCTCGCTTAATTCTGATATAGTACGACTAATAATACTAGGTATACTATGTGTAATGTGACGTGTGCGTGAATTGCGGTGAATAATTAGTGGTTTCCCATGCGCGTGCACATCGTTCGTTGTACCCACCAAATGTACCTACTGTAGGTAATTAAAAAAAATTGTGTAATAATATAATTGTTGCGGTTACGTTTAGTCAGCGAATATGCCGTTACACATAGTCCCGAACCCACATCAATAGGTTTACAGAATTTTATATTATGGGTGATTTACCACAAG
>NW_023594422.1:0-14208 GCF_014839805.1 Manduca sexta
TTGGTAGTACTTTTCCTATTTATAATTTCGCTGTGGCGTTTTAATGGCATTATTACATTATGAACTCGTACTTAAACGTATTACGTATGTAGCTATACCTATATAGCTTGTATCAGAAATGCAAACAGATAGGTTTTTGTCAACTTATTTATGACATGTTCTAGATGTATTTTGATTGTTTTTGTAAATATTTTATCTTATATTATAACGAGCTATGTTGTACATACTTGCAAAATGTATAAGTCGTATAATATCTACTAAGTACTTATTTCTCCGTGTACTACGCGGTCTATCACAATATAATATCGTATCTGCCACTGCCCGAGCAGTATTTTGAATAAGTCCAAATTTCGGCATTTATTGTCTTTACTTTTTAAAGTAATTAATGGAATTAATTAAGTATTTTACAACTTTCCGAACAATTATATAGAAATAACATAAGTAGGCATAGTATTTATTTAAGGAATTGACGTTAATTTACGAATGCGGTTTTGAAACAGGTTTTCCAAATGTGGGGACGTCTAAATATAGGTTATGATACGGCTTGCTGTGACGTGGGTCTACTCGAAAACGCTCTTCATAATAATAACAATATTATTAAAATAAAAGGTAACCTTGCAACGCGGTGTACGAGTTACTAATTGACGTTTTTAATTTGTTTATCATGTTTACAAAATTATCCCATTTAACATATCACATAATAAGCATTGAAGAATACCACAAAGATGTGTCTATAATGCTACAATGCACAATGCTAATACTTGTAATAGCTACGTGCTAAACTTGATTTGATAATTTGTCATAGTTACGGATTACGTTGTATAATTCGGCCATTTCAAGAGTATAATAAGACGTGTGTAAGAGTGTGACTATGCTAATCAGACGCGCGGCGAAGCATGACGCCTCGCCGCATTGTCCTGCGAGGCGCGGCACGGCGCGGCGACCGACTGGGCCAGTGTATTAGGGCGACTACATTTATCCCTAGTCCCAACCGCTGAACTCGCATCGATTCTTTTACATTATTGTGTGTAATAGGGTAGCAACTTGATCACATCCCCTGTGATGTAAGTAGGCATAAACTAGCGTATAATGACGCCAATCTATATTGAAGCATAATCATTACAACGTGGTTATTTCTGTCAAGAAATAAATTCTGATGAAAGAACGCGCGTTATGTATAATAATTGTTTTTTCCGTGTGCTCATGAATTTATTTAAGACATTAGTCTATTCATTGGTATGAATGTAGTTTTAAACATATTACTGTGGTGTTTTTCTATTTTTAAAATGCCGACGTGTCGTAGACTTGCACGCAACATACAAAATACCTATGTCCTAATTATAATTAATTCATATTGTGTTCAACTTTTATAAGTAAATATTTGTTGTAAATGTTAAAACATATATTGTCGTCTTCTTGACAATAAGCCACAGACCCAAAGCCGCAAGAAGCTGCTAACATTGTCGTGCCGATTAACTACTTACAGCCTAATTCATCTGTCTGTTACGCTTTCAATATCTACGTGAGATATATGAGTTGGTTTCGTTGTACTGTTCTGTGTGGACAGCAGCGCAGTGTGTATTGCACACACGTTGTGCACACGCGTCGTGCGGTGAGTGTCGATTGCGGAAGCGTCACTAGTTGTGCGTAGAACAATGGACGTTTTTACATGCGCTGACGTGCGCGTTTTTAAAGCCGCGAACATACATAAACGTATGAAATCGTTTAATAAAAACAGACTTACAGAAACTTTACTTAAAATAAATAACTATAAATCTATTAGATGCTTAATATTAGTATTTTCAGGGTACAGAAACTAGGCATAGCCTTGTGCTACCAGGGACAAAATACTTTTAACCGAGTGTTAGGAGAAAGAAAGAAAATAAAGGTAACAGAATGCAAAAAATATATGTTATAGTGTACATAAACCGAGATAGATAGCTATGCGTAGACACCGACAGCTATTGTGGCAGATACATCAAAGCAAAATATAAAAATGCTGTGACTGCACTACTGCTTCATCCAAATAATCCTTTGTGTAGGCTCTGAAAATAGTACATAAGTAGTATACGAGATTTAATTTAATGCTCGTCGTTTGTATCAACCTATTATAGGTATAACAAAGTAAAAAGAAATAAATTAATTCTTAAATAGTAAGTAGTTTTTATAACCTCAAGTCAGATTCGTAGTCTAGATTTTTAAAAAAGCTCAGAATTTTACTTGAACACTTTTTAACTGAACAATGCTCAATAAGGTATAATCTAGAGCAGAAGTGCGCAAACGGTCGAATATGACCGAACTATTCAGGTTTTGTTTTAGTTGATCCTCAATTAGGTCAGATTAACCCCCTCGTAGCTTTCTGTTATTGTAATAAATTTATAACGATAGGAAGTTTGTTAATAAATAATACTTAACTAGTGTGTCGAAGAGAGGTAAAACGTATCAATTGAATGAAGAATTGCTAGACGAATTATATTTTGTATAGTGAAAGATACGGCCATTTTGTCTGATTTGTCATAGGTCAGTTGCAATACCTAAGCGTGGGTACTTAGTCAAGCATCACAAAAACCATGAAAAGGATTTTTCGCCACAAAATGAATTCAGCAAACGAAAAGTATGTGATTTAATTACTTAAGTACTTGTTTAAACATAGAAGTTTACAAGGCCAGCCGAACAATCAAAAGCCACAACGGTTGCGTCATATGAAATATCTTTTATATTGACGAAATAAAAAAAGAATTTGAAGATGGACTGCTTGTGAAAGAGGCATATTTGGAAACGGTTTCTAGCCTGCTTTCAAAAATGTTGTAGAATTTAATATTAATTTGTCGTCGAAATATAGGCTTAATGTATGTATAAGTGACGATCTCTATGAATTCCTACTTCTCAATATAAGGATTTAAAACGCAAACGGTTCTCTCAAGTGGCAACATGATGGTTTAAGCTGCACCACCCCAAGCATCAATGCAATAAATAAACAGAAATTGCAAAATAAACTAATTTTATAATTTGAACATTTTCAGTTACGTAGAAGTTTCATAATTCCAATGACCTAACGGGCTCTATCAATTAGTGTACCTATATGTCACTTAAAGTTTACATTTATCAATAACTAAACAGAAGTACTTAATTCCATTGGTCGGTCGATTATATGCGCAGCAGCTACTCTCTAGTGTTAGAGTTCTCACACTAACCAGGCGCACGATCTCGCAGAGTGGGTGGCTGGGATTAAGCAGTTTTGTTAAAGCAAATAAATTTGATTTTATTCGATGAAAATATGAGTATTGTGTACCAACCGACTTAATATATTTGGTTCTATATTACTTTCGTATATTTATATTATAATTGACTAAAATATAGTACGATATGTATAATATAGTTAGTAGAGTTGCGACTCTATCTATAAGCGCCGCCGTTAAAGAGCAGGAAAAGGAGTGTTGTGGCTGTTTCACTTACTGATCATTCCACACCGGACTATATGCAACCGAAAAAGCCCGAAATATGCATGCAAAATCAAATATCAAATAATGTATAGAAACTAACAAATCGAGGTTTACACTTATAAATCAGCATACAATTTGTATTTACCTATACATACCAACATAATATTATACAGGGTCATTTTAACATTGCTTTACTAAATGAAAGTACGTACTTATTTTCTTGATGTTCTTTTTACAATAACGTACACGACTCTTTGTTGTAAAATAAAAATACAAGTTTCAAATAAAATAAATATCAAAAGTAATTTTAAGTTTACCCGCCCTAATGCCACTACTAGTACCTAATCTAATGGTATAGGTCGCAGAGATGACATAAATGAATAACATGTATAGTTATTTTTAGTGACTAAGTTGTATGTATTGCGTACACGGTACGACTGTCGCGCTAAGATCTCCTTAAAGAAATTGTATTTTTGGACTTCAAAATTACTTTGGTATGTTTCTCTATAAAGCCTGGCCACAAATATAGTAAACTTTTTAAATCTAATAAATAAGTAAGCGGAATCGTCCATTATCAACAAGCATAAAAAATTAAACTATATATATGTTTCTTGAATAAAAAAACTAGAGGTTAATAATTATAATGTTTATAATATGAAGGCGATGTCCCCTGCAAAACGGCGCGCTAAACATGTTTCTGTGTATTTTACATTTAGAAAAAAAATAAAGATCATATTTTTACAAAATGTTATGATTACTGTCGATAGGCTTCAGTCTGCTTAATTTCTTTTATAATTTGTGTGTTTTTTATATTTTTATAATTTCATTATTTTCATAATAAAAATGCCACCAACATTGTTGATTTGGCGGATCTTCTCTTAAAGTACCTACACATTATATTAATTTACAAGTATAACTATTAGATAGGTAATTTAATTAGGAACATTTTAAACAGTTTAATATTTTCAAAAATATCTAAAACCAGTTTTTAAAGTAACTATTCGTAAATCTGCATATTGCCGCCGCAATATTCAATGTGGTTCACTGAGGCGATCTTTAGAAGTATTTTCATAGCGTATATTTATTACAAAATGCTGAACTTATTATGAGAGACGGGTGCTCCCGGTCGCGCTGTCCGTTAGTAAAACATCACGCACAGTATCCCCGCGTCGCTACTCGTAATATTCCTTTGGCCGACGTCATCGTTGTTTACATAATGTGCGAACGCGCTCCAAGGACTCATCGTCACAGTTTTCAATTAAGGATGTTACCTTTACAAATTGTCCATGACGAGTGTGAACGCCGAAGTGTGAACGCCGATATGTACTAAGGTGCATTGCCAGTGCAGTACACTAACAACAAAGAATAGTCAGGACAGGCAACTCAGAAATTACATTAAATAGGCCTCTTTTGGGTTATTCTATTAATGAAACATAACTGCGCAGTAAATTATAATTATCTATACTTTTGTTAAATTTTTCACACAGGGACCATTATTATTAATTATATTCAAAACTCGACTGAGGCGAGGCAAATAGTAAAGTACTTAGGTAAGTAGTTATTACGTTTAAACAAACTGTGTGTGTAAAGAGTATGGTATAAAATATATAGTTATAATTGATTGAATTATAAACGTGCCTTGCGGCGGTGTCCGGTGCGGGGCCCGACGCCCTCCAGGCCGGGCGGAGGGCTCGCCCACCGCGCGATGCGTCTCGGCGGCTATCGATATCAGTGGCCCAGCTCATGCCGCGGCTGGAGTTGCGTGGTCAATGCAACGACTCGAAGTTAATTATTTTATCGATGACGACTAAACAACACAATGTGTTATTGTTTCAATTCCTGTTCGAGTCACGTTGTCGGCTTGTTTCTAATATTCGAGGAATATAATTACTTTATTGATAAATATAATATTATTTAGATATATACTTACTGACTTACTATCCGTATATCCGTCCGCATGAAAGTCCATCTGCATTAAATAATTCAAACCAAAGTTTTAAAGTAAATTCCAAATAACTTTATTTCGATATCTGATTTCAATGAAACAGTAACTAAACAGTTAACAAATAAACATGCACAAATAGCTCCAATAATCGCTGCTTGGTGTTCTTCTCCTCTTCTTTTGTCATCCCCTTTCTTTTTTATCTCTGGTTCCTGTTATTAATACTTTTATTAGCTTTTGCTTGCAGATTCGTCCGCATTAAAAACGTTTTTCTGGGATAAAAGTCCCGGTGCATATATTATCGGGATACCCGTATAGAGTAGCCTATGCCTCAGACTCTCAAATTGTCTCCATACCACATTTCTTTGAAATCGGCTAAGTGGTCCCGTCGAATCATAACCTGACTCTAACATCGCATTTATAATAGATATAAGTATCGATACGTGTAAATGCCGAGACGAACAAAGCCAATCGTTTTAGAGAAGATAAATGAATTTGATCAACTGATTATTGCGTGTAGCGCTCATCTCCTGGCAAGTCTTCATTTCTTCTCGTCATTTATACTTATAATATTACATTTAATTGTAGTCGTACATAAGTTGCATTAGAGAATAAACCGCAGCGCTGTTAAGTTCCATGTTACCTAATATGTCACAGTATATTGTATGTATAAGTAATGCTTATAAGGCATAAGTAAACTCTTTAAATAGGAAATATAATATCATAAATAGCTGTATCTTTTAATGATAGCAAGCAGAATTCTTAAACACTGCCAGCGTCTGCGTAGACGCTAGAGACGACTACCGTCGGTACCGCGCAGGGGCTGGCGGTGGCCGGGGCAGGCGGCGCCGCGGAGTGAAGATGGTCGCACCGTTCTAAACGAAGAGCGTGATAACTGTCGAACTGTTTTCCTCAATGTGACACGCACGTCATGCTTTGTGTCCACATTCACACTCACGTAATAAAGTGGTAAACAAATAATGAGTGCGAATTTCCGGCAGCCAGAGTTTGTCTTCTTAACGACTTTACACACTGGTATACCCTTACGTATCCGTCGTAATACTTAGTAACCTTTATCTAAATCATTGTTTATGGTTTTCTGTAATACTTTTCTATTCTATTTATTATTATAAACAATCAACATATTATGCTTACACCTGTTTGAAGGGGCAGAAACGAATAAGATGAAACGAGACCATAACTATAAAATCTTCAAGCTTGAACAATTTATTTGTATATATTATATATTATTCATTAATTATAATTGTTATAATATATAACAATTATAATTAATTATTATTAAATTATAATATATAACAATTATAATTAATGGAGGCCACGGGTAAAAGCCCCGAAATTTACTTTGTCCAAGCAAACCTTGAGCGTGTCAATCCAGCTTTCGATGTGATTTATAATTAAGGCGATACCTCAAGGTCCATTTTCATACATTTTGTTTCGGCTTTAATCTGGGTAACTAAACAAGTATTGGCAAGTAAAGAATTTAAATTCACGTCTAGTTAGTGATTAGTTCTCGCAGTTGAATTTCGCGTGAATTTAAATTCTTGCCAATACTGAATTACAGGACGAAACAAAATGTATGAATGGACAGTATCTTATACAGGCTCTACAGTTTTCATAATGTTAGTGCACCGCTATTCGACTTCAGATTAATGGTGGGAAGTATGTGTTCGTAGTAGATGTTATCACGGAGCTGTGTAGTGTGTACCTGGTGGCAGGCGTGGTGTGGCGGCGCGGTGCGCGCCTGCGCGTCTGCGTGCTGCGCAGCTACTTGTGTACCTAGTTATGACTCCTTAATGAGATAATAGCGTTTGACAACTGCGCACTTTTCGTGAAATTAGTCGCACATATCCCGACGCTATCAAGAGGAGCCGAGCCCAACGCCGCGTCGCTGTTTATTGCCTGCAATTTGAATATCATTAACTTTTAATTCATGGTTACTTCTTACAAAGAAAATATTTCCTTTTGTCAGTAGGTACAATTTCTCAGAATTGTGAAATGAAATAAAAAACAGAAGTATTGTAACACGAAGACGATGATGCGGTGTACATCACGCCACTGCACCGTCGCGCCGCGTGGCCCCGCCGCGCCGCTGACGTCACTGGCGCGGCGACGGGGCCGCGGCGGGCGGCGGGCGGCGGTGGCGTGATACGGTCTCTCGACTCGCGACCGGCACATTTCGTTCGTGCCGCACACGCAAAGTTCTCGATGGTCACATATTCGCGCGACATCGCAAACTTAATTCTCCATATTTGATTCCCACTCTTCGCGCGTCGCATAGCATACTCCTTTAGGGGACATAATATCATATTTATTATAAGACACACGTGACAATTTGTTTATCTTCAACAGAGTATAAACTAGATTTTACCGACATTGGACACTCAGTGATGCTAAGTAAATATTTAAAATCTGGGCAGAAGGTAAAACAAATCGGGATTTAGTGTTGTAGATCGGGACTTAAAAAATCAAGTTTTTTTTATTAAGGTTTTTATTTATTGCGTCTTCCCAATAAAAGAATTCATTGCAAGTCAAGCTAAAGTTGGCTTTAATTTGGATTTCTGCTTTAACATCGAAGCACAGATCGCGGGGTAGTCGCATCTTCAAGCAAGAGAATAAAACAAAATTACACCTTCAGCGCTACTGAGGTCATGCGTGCTATTTTGGGCGCATTGTCGCACTCAACATAGTGATGTTGAGTGTGACAATGTATGCTTACTTAATTTTTTTCGTAATACTTAATGATTCTTAATCATTTTATTCATTTATCGGGACATTTGATCTTCCAATCAGGTGAAAATTGGGACACGTCCCCAGAACTTTGAAAATCGGGACGTCTCGCGCAAATCGGGTCACCTGGCAAGAGTGGACACGAATCACCATACCATGCAAATCAATTTTTGATCATGTAGTATGTAGGACCAGCAGTCATCACTAAAGATTGGCTTAGAATAAAATCCATATTATATCAAATATTATTATCACAAACTCATCTCAAAAAGTATGTGCTTACCACTGACGTTATTAGATATATTAAGTAGTTATCTGCTGTCACATCAGTGAGAATTGAGAGGATGAACAATATCATTGGAATATTGATAAATTTTATCAACAAGGTATACGTGTGTCGTGTATCTACGAAAGCGAAATCAATATCTGTTTAGTAGTACCCAGTCAATTACATGGCGACTGGTGACGTCATTAACGTTGTCAATATTTACACACTCGCGGCGGTGTCGAATAAGGTGTGTGGATACGTTTGTCGTTCGTGCATGTAGCTGCGCTAACGTGTTTGTGTGTGTTTTGTAGGGTTGCACGGGCTGCCAGAGCGCAATGGCAAGCTCAAGGATTTGGCGCACTTCGACGCAACGTTCTTCGGTGTGCACGCCAAGCAAGCGCACCTCATGGATCCACAGCTTCGGCTACTGCTTGAGCTCACGCACGAGACCATCGTAGACGCCGGCCTAAACCCGGCCGAGCTGCGCGGTTCGCGCACTGGAGTCTACGTGGGCGTGTCCAACTCCGAGACCGAGGAGATGTGGACCGTTGATCCCGACAAGATCAATGGATACGCGCTCACCGGCTGTTGCCGCGCCATGTTCCCCAACCGCATCTCGTACACGTTCGATCTGCGCGGGCCCTCGTACGCCATCGATACGGCCTGCTACGAGCTCCATGTTCGCGCTGGCGCAAGCAGTGATCGCGATGCGGGCCGGCCACTGTGACGCGGCCGTCGTCGCCGGAACCAACCTGTGTCTCAAGCCGGCCAATTCGCTCAATTTCCACCGGCTGAGTATGTTGTCGCCGGAGGGGCGGTGCGCCGCGTTCGACGCGAGCGGGCGCGGCTACGTGCGTTCGGAAGCGGCGGTGGCGGTGCTACTGCAGCGGCGTGGCGACGCGCGGCGAGTGTACGCCACCGTCCGCGGCGCGCGCATGAACACCGACGGCTCTAAGGTGCAGGGCATCACACCTTCCCCTCGGGCGAGGTGCAGCGCGCGCTCGCACAGGAGACGTTCCACGAGGCCGGTCTGCGGCCGCAGGACGTCGCCTACGTAGAGGCGCACGGCACTGGCACTAAGGTATGCACCACTCCGCAACATTGTCTTGTACACTCTCTGTGGACTGTGTTATTTATGTTTACCGGTATATATTGTGTGTGTCATAGGTCGGTGATCCTCAAGAAGTGAACGCGATTGCAGATTTTTTCTGTAACAATCGGACGAAGCCCTTGTTACTGGGCTCCGTGAAGTCCAACATGGGACATTCAGAACCGGCGTCGGGCCTTTGCTCCATCGCCAAAGTGGTGGTGGCTATGGAGTACGGAAAGATTCCTGGCAATTTGCACTTCAAAGAACCTAATCCGGATATACCTGCTCTCAGTGATGGAAGAATAAAGGTACAACTCTTATTTTGTATGCGAACCGATCGTTCATAACAATACATTATAATAAATGAAAAAATGTATTGCGTGTATTACGTTAGAAGTGGTTTATGTAACGCGAGCTCGTGTAGGTGGTGGACCGAAACATGGAGTGGGACGGCGGACTGGTGGCGGTGAATTCGTTCGGATTCGGCGGAGCGAACGCGCACATCATCCTAGAATCGGAGCGCAGCGAGCGCGCACGCGCCGAGTACGAGGTGCCGCGGCTGGTGCTGGCGTCGGGCCGCACCGAGGAGGCGGCGCACGAGCTGCTAGCTCTAGCTGCCGAGCACCGCCGCGACGCCGATCTGCACGCGCTGCTCGACGCCGTGCACGCGCGCAACATACCTGGGCACAGCTTCCGCGGGTACACGTTGTTCGACGTCGACGGCGCGCCGCAGGAGGAGATCATTGTGAGTGTCGCACATCTGTTATTGTATCGCATTCTGTGCAGCGGATAATAATTATCATTTTTCAGGAGACGGACGGCAGCGAGCCACGGCCGGTGTGGTTCGTGTTCTCCGGCATGGGCTCGCAGTGGCCGGGCATGGCGCGCACTGATGCGGCTGCCGGTGTTCGCAGCCAGCATCCGGCGCTCGGCCGCGGCGCTGAAGCCGCACGGCATCGACCTCGTGCACGCGCTGACGGATGCACCTGACACGGCGTTCGACGACGTGGTGACTTCGTTCGTGTCGATCGCGGCGGTACAAGTGGCGCTGGTGGACGTTCTGCGCGAGCTGGAAGTGCGTCCCGACGGCATTGTCGGACACTCTGTCGGCGAGATTGGTGCGTGTTCCCACGGCGCGGATCCAGTAAGCCTTCCATTCCACATCCGCTGACCAAATACTTACATTCTAATATTTTGTATGTAGGTTGTGCATATGCGGACGAGACGTTGACGGGCGAGCAAGCGGTGTTGGCTGCGTACTGGCGTGGCCGCAGCATCATTGACGCAAAGTTATCACCGGGCGCGATGGCGGCCGTGGGCCTCTCCTGGGAGAGCTGCCAGAAGCGCTGCCCTTCTGACGTATCTCCGGCGTGCCACAATTCTAACGATAACGTCACGGTGCGTATTAACGGTTGCACCGTTCAGTCTCTACCAATTGCGAGTGATCGAGTTTAATATATTACTGTTTCATTTATTAGATTTCCGGGCCGGTACCGTCAGTGGAAAAGTTCGTTGCCGAGCTCTCGGCGGAGGGCGTGTTTGCTCGCCGTGTCAATAGTTCCGGAGTCGCGTTCCACAGCAAGTATATAGCGACAGCCGCGCCATTATTACGGAAGAGTCTGGAGAAAATCATCCCCAATCCTAAACCTCGTTCCCAGCGCTGGATCTCATCATCGTTGCCCAAGGACCAATGGGAATCGGATCTCGGTGAGTTGAACGTGTTTTCGATCATATCAAGTGTACACCAGGGGTATTGAGTTGAGCTAATCAGACAAGTCGTCCCTCAGCCAAGCTCAGCGACGTGAACTACCACGTGAACAACTTGCTGTCGCCGGTGCGGTTCGCGGACGCGGTGCGCGAGATCCCGGCGCGCGCCATCGTGGTGGAGGTGGCGCCGCACGCGCTGCTGCAGGCCGTGCTGAAGCGCGCGCTGCCCGAGGCGGCGCACGTGCCGCTGGTGCGGCGCGACGCGGCCGACACGCTGCGCCACCTGCTGGCCAGCACCGGCAAGCTGTACGCGGCGGGCGGACAGCCGCAGGTGGCGCGGCTGTACCCGGCGCCGCACTGGCCCGTGGCGCGCGGCACGCCCGGCCTGGCGTCGCGCGTGCGCTGGGACCACTCCATCGAGTGGAGCGTCGCACACTTCGGCTCTGCCTCGCGCTCCGGCGAAAACATCCTCGAGTTCGACCTGTCGCGTCCCGAGGACTCTTTCCTGGCTGGCCACAACATCGACGGCCGTGTACTGTTCCCTGCCACCGGGTATCTAGTGAGTACACCGTTTGATTTAAATTACATTCATTTGCCAATCATTACCTTTCGTTTTATATAAGTGACGTCTTTGTTGCCGCAGACTCTCGTTTGGAGAACCGTAGCCAAGTTACACAATAAGAAACCGGAAGAAACTGCGATTGTTCTGGAGAATGTACAGTTCAAGCGCGCTACCATCATGTCGAGCGAGGGTCCCGTGCGATTCTTGATCAACATCTTGGATGGCACGGGGCAGTTCGACGTGTGCGAGGGCGGCGCGGTGGTGGTCACCGGCGTGGTGCGCCTCGCCGACACGGACACAGACGAGCGGCTGCCGGCCGCGGAGGTCGAGCCCGACGCGACCGACGCCGCAGCGCCACTCGTCACTGAAGACATTTACAAGGAATTGAGACTCAGAGGCTACAATTACGGCGGTATTTTCCGTGGAATTAAGTCTTTCGGACGCGCGCGGCACCGTCGGAGAGCTCACCTGGAACGGTAACTGGATCTCGTTCATGGACACAATGCTTCAGTTCGGCATCATCGGGGTGGACACGCGCGAGCTGTACCTGCCGACGCGATTGCGGCGCGCGCTTATCGACCCTGTGGCACACCTGCGCAGCGCCGCCGCCGGCGTGCGCGTCACCATGCGCCGCGACATCGACGTCATCTCGGCCGGAGGCGTGGAGCTGCGTGGTGTCAAAACCAGCCTCGCTCCGCGTCGCGCCAATGCGCAAGCGGCGCCCAAGCTCGAGAAATACCACTTTCCTCCCGTATGACAACGCCAACATAGCCACCGAGGACACCTCGCGCTCCAAACGTGACGCTCTCGCCGTCAGCCTGCAGGTGGTACTCGAGAATGCGGGAGCACTGAAACTGAAGACGGTGGAGGCGGCACTGGGCCGCGCGGCCGAAGCTCTGCTCACGCCGATCGCGATGCGCATCCTCGACGAGGAACCGCAAGTGCGCGTCGACGCCTCGCTCGCCGCGGGTCCGGAGGCCGCCAACTACAAGGCGTCCATGGAGGAACTGGGCGTTAAGGTTGGATAATGGTTTTATATCATGTTATAATTTTAAGTATTATATTAGGTAAATAGTAAATCAATGACATCATTATTTGTAGGTGACACAAAAGGACGGGCGTTCGGCGCCGCCAGAAAGCGAGTGCCACCTGGCAATAGCGGCGGATGTGTTGTCTCGGCATGGCGGCGGCGTACTGGCGGCGCTGGCATCGGCGCTCGGCGACACCGGCATGCTGCTGCTGGAGGAGCCGCGCGGCGCCCTCAACGAGCCCGCGGCCAAAGACACGCTCGAGCGCGCCGGCCTCTGTCTGGTGTCGCGCCAGGCGGCGGCCGCCTGCGAGTACCTGCTGTTGCGCAAGCGCGTGGCGCTGCCCGCCGCACACGTCGTCATCGACATCACCGACGACAAGGCGTTCGGCTGGGTGGACGACATGCGCACGGCGCTGGCGCGCGCCGGAGTGAGGAGCTGCGCGTGTACGCGGTGACGCGGGCGGTCGACTGCGGCGCGCTGGGGCTGGCCACGTGTCTGCGCGCCGAGCCCGGCGGCCGCGCGCTGCGCGTGTTCTATATGCCGGGCGCCAAGGAACCGTTCGCGGTGGGCTCCGCCGTCTGCGCCGCAGGTGCAGAAGGACGTAGCGGTGAACGTGCTGCGCGCTGGTGTGTGGGGCACTTACCGACACTTGCCGCTGGCGGCGGCGGCTGACGCGCAGTTGCAAGTGGAACACGCGTACGTTAACACGCTGACGCGTGGTGACCTGTCCTCGCTGCGGTGGATCGAGAGCCCCCTGCGGTACGCGCGGGAGACACCGCTGCCGGCTGGCACCGACCTCTGCAGCGTTTACTGCGCACCGCTTAATTTCCGTGACATCATGTTAGCTACGGGAAAACTGCCGCCGGATGCGTTGCCGGGCAATCTTGCCGGCCAAGAGTGCATCCTCGGTTTGGAGTTCAGTGGCAGATCGTCGAAAGGCAAGCGTGTTATGGGCATGGTAGCGGCGCGCGGTCTTGCCACCACTGTCCTCGCTGATGAGAGCTTTTGTGGGAAGTGCCGAAAAGTGGTCACTGGAGGAGGCTGCGACAGTGCCGGTAGCATATGCGACGGCTTACTACGCGCTGTCGGTGCGCGGCGGTATGCGGCGCGGCGAGTCGGTGCTGATCCACGCGGGCACGGGCGGCGTGGGCCAGGCCGCCATAGCTATAGCGCTGCACGCCGGATGCACGGTGTTCACCACTGTGGGCACCGCCGAGAAACGAGCGTTCCTACGCTCGCGGTTCCCAGAGCTGCCGGACGCGAACATCGGCAACTCGCGCGACACTTCGTTCGAACAACTCGTGCAGAAGCGCACGCGCGGCCGCGGAGTGAATCTGGTGCTCAACTCTCTGGCCGCCGACAAGCTGCTTGCTTCCGTACGCTGCCTTGCCGAAGGTGGCCGGTTCCTCGAGATCGG